>NW_010565495.1:47204-56162 GCF_000687285.1 Phaethon lepturus | reverse complement strand
CTGCTCTGAAATTTTTATCTACTGCAGCGACTGCTTATTCTGGAGAAGTGGAAGGAAAGGTGATTTGAACTGGTGTGACATGGCTTTCTGGGTTCCCTGGCATCTCTTACGGCCTTAATTTCTCTAGATTGGTCATGACTTTCCTATTGAGCTGTCATCCCATCTCTCCCCAAAATGATGATGCTCACAACTGCTTTGACACCCTTTTGTGATGACGCGGTTGTCAGAAGCATAACTTTTCCTCAGCGTATGCAGTACATAATGAAACTGTCTTTATGTCCGGGGTGGGTTCCCATGGCAACAGCAATGTGTTTGCTGAAAGGTTAATTACAGTCGTGTTGGTAAATGAAGTGCTCCAGAGAGCTGGAGCTGCGTGGTGACTAATCCCATCTACCTGTGCCTGCCACTGAGGTGATGCTTGGTTTAGGAATGAGCATCATTCCCTACTTTTTTGAATTATGCAGCCCACGAAGCAACACCTTTTACAACAATTAGGGCAGAACAAATTTTATCAGTGTTATTTTGGTCAGAGGCAGACTAAGGACACAATCCAGCGGGCTGCCCTGCCGACGTCTGGTCCCGCGGAGCTGGGGGCAGCCGGTGCCTCTGAAGCACATTACGGGGTATTTCCCTCGGCCCGCTTGGCAACCCGACAGCAAAAGTTTTTCACTTCTGACTGGATATTTTGTGAAGGTTTTCTCTGGTTTCAGTAGTGCAGAAATGTAATGTCAACATTCATAAGCATTCTTGAAAACAGATGAATAAGGAGGTAGCAGCCCGGGGTTTATGAGCAGCCAGTTGTTATCCCTTCCTCCTTGTTTGACCCCACCACCAAGAGTCTGTAAGGAACTGTACACAAAGTGAAAAGTTTCAGACTAAATCCTTACAGACTTACTAGAATCCATTTTATTGGTATCTGACAACAGGTATGAGAAAGTGTAATCTCCACATTAGCCCTACAAAGGTATCAGTGCATGATGAATATCTTGAGAGAAAACTCCTCTGAAACACCATGGAGGGAAATCTACAGCTGTCATCTTTAAGCTGTAAGTAAACTTTTCAAGGACAAAAGGGATTGAATTGGCAAGTGAAGTTTAATAAATTAATCTTATATTTCAGTTAGTTATTTTTTCCAGTTTCACTTGTTTAGTATCATAGAATCCTAGAATACCTTGAGTTGAAAGGCACCCATAAGAATCATCAAGTCCAACTCCCTGGGCCTCGCAGGACAGCCTGCATCCTTGATACTACCTGTATCCAAAGATACCTGGAATCTTTATTACACTGGTCACCATTTTGAATTTCTACAATTCACATTTGAAAGCAAAGACTGATTCAGTGACTTTTGTTTTCATAATATAAAATGTATGTAAAATTCTTGGTAATGTAACTTAGGCGAAACACAGGGGTTTTGGGGTAATAGGCAGCCTGGGAATGTATTCAGGTGGGGCACTGGGATACTATTCTACCATTTAGTCCCAGCATGGATGATACCAGAGGAGTGTATATTGCAGGATTTGTACACATTACTGCCTACCTTTTATCAGGCAATGACTTTACTTATGAAGAAATGTGTGCAAATGTAGAAGGAAAAGCAAATATAGTTGAGCCAACAAAATGTGTACTGAGCTTAGCCATGCTTTTATCCATTCTCTTTTTCTTTCTTCACTTAGTTTGATTTTATACCCTTCAGAATAGCATCTATCTGTCTGTAGGAAGTACAGTGCTGTTTCTTTTTGACACTATACAAATACTGTATAAAAGTATTTGTACAAAGTATTTGGCACAAATACTAAAAAAATTTCACCTGACCTGCAGTGAGAAATCAGAGACACTTGGTCAGGGAAATTTACTCAGCAAAACAGAAAAAAATGCGTATAAGATGATTGGAATTTTTGACTTTGAAAAGCTGTAATCATGGTTTGCAAATGCATTTGGAAATTTCCTTGTAGAAATGATTGAGAAGATGCAGAATGTTTAAACTGGATGCACAGAAATGTTTGATTTTTTTTTTTTCCCCCCGTACAGGGAAATCTGTTTTGTAGAGATCAGTCTCTTAAATATATCTACTAAAAAATAGAAAATCTGTCTAAGTTCTGTCAACATTTTTGTGTAGCCACTTAGTTTATCCTGCAGCATTTGAGTTTGTTTAGCCTTGAAAAAAGAAAGAAAAAAATAAAGGCAGAGAATTAATAAGAGAAAGATGCAGGGATTTTTTTTTTTTTTTTTTCCCCCAATACCCTGTCCTTTTGCACAGAACAGAGTAAGCCAAATAGAGGACCACAGAAAATGCAGGAATTGGATGGGCAGTTGCTATTATCAGTAATTGTTACTGAAATAGTCTATAGTAGTTACACTGCAGATAACCATCCTGGCAGGGTTCTCTCATCCCTTGAGAATGGAGTCAGTCTGATCTTTGTGGGGACAAGGAGGTGAATAGTAATTAATACAACATCTGCATGTGAAAAAACATGTAAATTAAAACTGTTCCCCAGTTTTAGTTTGGTATCTGGAAAACAAATGTAAAAGCTGCGTTGAAACAACATGGGGAAGGCACTCCATGGGTTACTGCTTCGTGTGGATAATATAGATGTAGTGTTGAAGTAATGCTTTTGGACAGCTAAACCAGTACATAAAAATTTGTGTATGGTCTGTCTAACAGTAATTTTATTTCCAAAAAGTTTCAAAGTTTCCTTGGGGGGGGACAGGATATGTTCAGCAGAAAAAAAAAAAAGACACTATATCTGTATGTTGTTATGATGATAGGGAGTGACTTCAAAGGCAGGGACCCTCATCGATAGGTTTTGACCTAAAGCTCCACTTGCCCTTAGTAAGGTTTAGTCTCCAGGCTTGTGTGTAAGGCTAGAAAAACACATACGTTTACACAAAAGACATGAATATTGGCTGTTAAGTAAGTGGCTGGACGGCTGCCATCTTTGGGTAATCTACTACAATAGCATATGTTGGCAAGAAAACATGTTTATGTAAATGACCAATTTGTAGACAAGGAATGCTGAGTGGGATTTGTCTCATCTGAGCATGCCTTACGTTAGAATACTGGAAGATTAGCCTTGTCAATAGTAATTACTCCCTCTTCCTCCAGCCCTTGCAGGGGAAGAATGATACCCCAAGCACTTCGCTGCTCACTATCTGCTGCCGTGTGATAATTGCTTTGGCTTAATCAAACCTTAATGAAAATGTTATTGATGATTTGTCTGCAAAGAAACACTTGCTTACGTTTCTTCATGGGAGGTCAAATTGTGTCATCACTTACCTTAATCAGCTAAAACTTTAATAGAAAATAATTAAAATTTTCCTTGGTCTTTGTCTTTCTGCTTTACCGTGGAAGTGTTGATCAGTAAGTTTGCACTCTGTTGATTTCTATATGCAGAACTAATTGGTAAAAACGAAGAGTACAGGATGATATGCAAGGATACCCAGGGGTGGAATGCAAAAAAGATGTATGTATAAAGATAATGCTTTACAAGTAAGATAACATATCGATTGCTTAGCAACTGTAGCTGAGCAAAGCTCAGTGATTGTATTTCTTCTACATCTGTTTAAATACTTCCTCCTAATTTTTGGATCTGAAGTGTAAAAATAAACAATTTCCACTTAACGTTCCAGTAGAAAAAACCTATCCTTATAGTGAAATTCAAAACTGCTCCAGTTACCTGAGTCCACACAGAAATATGTATTTCAAGTGATTTCAAAGAAAAAACACTGAGGTTGACGCCACTGAGGTTAATTCAGAAACAAAAATTTTCTAAATCTTAGCATGTTTGTAACACACCATCTTCTATTTGGAATTTATAATGTGTAGGAGTAATTAAATAATGTGTGTCAGGTTCATTTGATCTGATGAAAATAATAAATAAATTTTGTGTTTACAAATCAGGTAAATGATTTCAAATTTCGTTGCCACGTTAGACGCTAGCACAACCATTTTTTTATATCAGTAGTAGATGCATGCAGATGTTGTAGATGCAAGTAGTGGTAGCAGATGTGTCAGTAGATGCAAGCAAGTGCCTTTAAATCATCTAGATGCATGTAATGAGTCAACTTTTATGCTCCAGATATGAACTTACAATGCTGCTGTTTTCATTAAGTTGCCTAGCTAATACTGCTGTTGGTAGCATAAATGTCAGTAAATACTATTGACGTATTATGTGTGTATGTATATGAATATGTATATATCCACATATATATTTATATACCTATGAATCTCAAAATTATATTGGCGTCATATAAGAGAAGAAATTTTTTAATATCTGATCAGAATTTTGGCCAAGAAATCCTGCAGCTTTGGCCCCTGACAACTCTGAGACCCACTTCAGAGAACATCTCTGTTAGGTATGTACCTGAAGGGAATATACCTTGGCAAAAAGATTAGTGTGTGGACTGGTGACAATGAAGAACAAGGTTTTTATATTAGCTGTTATTATCATATATACTTGTTTTGGTTTCTGGTTGGAAAAATCCTTTGGAGAAAGCCTGTCATTGACTATACGCAGTCTGACTTCGGCTTAATCTTTGAACAAGTGTGTGATCAACTATCCTTGCTGGATATATTTGGTAAACTATGACTATTTTTTATCCAATATTTACTGGTCTGTCTTTGAATACGCATCCTGCAAGTGTATAGGGTGTTGTCTCCACTTGCTTTTTCAGTGTTTTTTAGCATTATATTGTAATTATTTTGTGAATGTTTGTATTTTGGTATTTTTGTTCTAAGGCTAAAAAGCAATTTATGCTTTTAAAAGCCAGGTAAGAGCAGTAGCTTGATTTTGAGCTTGATGGACCTAGTGAGTCTGGTTCTGTAAAAAATGGCTAAGTAATATCTGACTCGGAAAGGTATTACAGAATCACAGAACCATTAAGGTTGGAAAAGACCTTTAAGATCATCAAGTTCAACCATCAACCCAACACCACCATGCCCGCTAAAACATGTCCCGGAGTCCCCCATCTACACGTTTTTTGAACACTTCCAGTGATGGTGACTCCACCACCTCCCTGGGCAGCCTGTTCCAATGCCTGACCACTCTCTCAGTGAAGAAATTTTTCCTAATATCTAGTTTAAACCTCCACTGGTGCAACTTGAGGCCATCTCCTCTCATGCTATCACTAGTTACTTGGGAGAAGAGACCAACACTCACTTCGCCACAACGCCCTTTCCAGGGAGTTGTAGAGAGCGATAAGGTCTCCCCTCAGCCTCCTCTTCTCCAGATTGAACAGCCCGGGTTCCCTCAGCCGCTCCTCATAAGACTTGTGCTCCAGACCCCTCACCAGCTTCGTTGCCCTTCTTTGGACACGCTCCAGCACCTCAATGTCCTTCTTGTAGTGAGGGGCCCAAAACTGAACACAGGATTCGGGGTGCGGCCTCACCAGTGCCGAGTACAGGGGCACGATCACTTCCCTACTCCTGCTGGCCACACTATTGCTGATACAGGCCAGGACACTGTTGGCCTTCTTGGCCACCTGGGCACACTGCTGGCTCATATTCAGCCAGCTGTCAACCAGCACCCCCAGGTCCTTTTCCACTGGGCAGCTCTCCGTCCACTCCTCCCCAAGCCTGTAGCATTGCAGGGGGTTGTTGTGACCCAGGTGCAGGACCTGGCACTTGGCCTTATTGAACCTCATACAGTTGGCCTCAGCCCATCGATCCAGCCTGTCCAGATCCCTCTGCAGAGCCCTTCTGCCCTTCACCAGGTCAACACTCCCACCCAACTTGGTGTCGTCAGCAAACTTACTGAGGGAGCGCTTGATTCCCTCATCCAGGTATTGATGATGCTAGAGAATATTTTGTAGTGCACTCTTAAATTTCTTCCAATACGTGCACATGAAGGAGTGATTCAGTTAACCACAGTTGTCAATGTACAGCCTTGTGTGTGTAATTTTTTGGGGGAGAAGAAAGGACAAACTAGTATGTTAACTTCAAATGACATTTATTCGGAGCATATAAGCACTTTCAGAAGCAAAACAGTTGTGCCCAGGAAAAGTGTTGGCTAGCTTGTGGTCTGGGACATCATTACCAATCATACATGCTGTGTTGATTGTAGAAATTTTTCTAACTTATTTCAGAAGGCGATGTTTTTAATTTGTAGAGTGATTTTCCTCTTTGGCCTCCATCTTCACATCAAAGTCTAAACATTCTGATTGCTTCCATGATTGAAGCAAATCTCCGTGGGAGGAGATTTATTGCAGTATACATCTAGCAGATAGGGTGGGGATTTTTTTTGCTCTCATAAGTAGAATATGTAAAAACTGGCATAAATTGATTATCATTAGTGCTGGATATAGGAAGGCCAGTTTCTTCATTCTCTCTCTGCCAATAATTAGCATAAAATGTTACTTCATACTCCAATATGCTTTTGTGATCTCTTTTTCATAGCTGACATAACTCAAATACACTTTATGCTTAAATGGTGCTCCACATTATCAGTGTTGTACAAATCATTAACAGTCCTTGTCATTCCCCTTTCATTTTTGTGGTGAGAAAGGTATTATCATCATCATCTTTACAGAAAAGTCTAACAGACAGGGAAGTGAAGAGGCTTCTTCATCGTGATTCACTGGCAGAGAGTCAGCCCCAGATAATGATAAACGCCCGGAGTAGAGGGGATGGTCACTAGGGTGCAACTCTGACCGCTGAACCGTGCTGCCTTGCTGGGAGGAGAGGTAAGAAAGGATTTAATAAGAACTGCCTGGTGGCCAGAGGCAGCTACGTTAGGAAATGAGGCAGTACTTATTGCAAGATGCATATAGCTGTTGTATTTCCTTGCCAGGGAAGTAAAAGTGTAAATATTCAGCCAGATTTCTAATTATTCCTATCCAGTTAAGGGGACTATGCAATCTGTTCGGAGCTAAAACTCTGAATAGTAGTGGCCATTTTTAGTTGAAAGACAGCTTCCCTCTCATATTCTGTTGTCATATACAGGATATGCGTCAAGCATAGCCATCAGATTTCTGTAACTCCTTATCATACTAGTCCTGTTTTTCTGCTTTGAATCCACCCAGTAGGTGACCAGTTTCCAGTTAGATTTTTCACAAGTTGTTTAATGTCAGTGATAGCGAGACCAACTTTCTAAGTAAGAAATCTGGTTGCATACCAAACATGTATGTTGTGACTCCAGTGAAGTCCTGCTTGAGATGTCTTCCGATTCACACTAGGTTTCAATCTGTTGCCGTGTTACAGTGAATATTTTTGTAACTGATATATGAAGAAATAAAGCACTGAAGCCTAATGATACATGGAAATCAAGCACTAGAAAAGTAAATGTTTGTTTTGTCTCTTCCTGTTTTCTGCATTTTGAGTATGACACAGTCTCCTTTTTTTCTGTTCACGGGTGTAAGGGAAGGATAGGTGAAAAAAGTGTGACTTTAGGGATTGTACAGTTGTGGATTTTGGACTAAAAGTATGAAATTTCTCTGCTCAAGACATGGGTCATGAAATGGACTCATTTCCCTTTACTGTCTGCAGATCTCCTTCTATTTAAATCTTTGCTAAGATTGTTCTGATGAATCTGTTTTACCTCATCGCAGCTATAGAAATGAATAATTTTTATTGTCTCACTAATTTAAGACAATTACTGCCTTCTGAATGTAGCATTATCCCATCTTCTCCTGCACTCTTCTGAGGACTGTAGCCTTAGCATCTCATGTTCATTTATTGTCTTGTCTGTTTTCAAAATTAAGCCCACTTAAGCCCACCTATACAGTTTACAAAAGTTTTTCAACATTAGTTTTATTGTCTAAATTCTTTTAACATTTGAAATGTGAAGCACATGTACCGCGCCTTGGGCTCATCTGGTGTAATTTGTGTTTCTTTGTGATTTTTTATTTCCAGCTAAAACCAGATGAGGAAAAATCCTCAATGATGTGAACAGAAGTAGTAGTCTAATATGAAAGCAAAAATGGAATCCAGAACTGGTGTCCTCTTTGTAGTCTAAGGACAAATTAAGCCCAGGCTAAGAAAAAGCTGACTATGCCCAAAGGACCTTTTTCTATTTTCAATCATTGTGGCAAAAGCATCGTAAATAATAATAGTGTCAGAAACTAGTAATCTTTCAGAATTTTTTCCTTAGGAAATCCCATTGTTTTGCTATTAACATAGTATCTTATTTTGTATCAACTACATTGCTTATAAAGAGAAACTATATTGTGTATAATGATAGCTTAGCATAAATGCTTCCCATTCAGTCTATTACTTTGAGATCCTATATTGTGTCTGACACATTTATGTCTCATCATAGTTTGACCAACGTGACATAACATTATTAGCACATTTCTTGAAGCTGCATAACGCACCTTTCTGTAAAAGATAAGCCTCTCAAGTGAGTACCATATTAAAAGATAAAAGCTGCAGGGGAATATAAAGTTGTGCATGGTGTTTTGGATTCCTGTAGATGAAAAGTCCTAAGGACTTTGTATCGTGAAATTTTATCATTAAGAAAAATTACCCAGGTGAAATTCTTCCCAATTGCCATATACCATCTATCTGTAGTTTTCAGATAATACAGCATCCAACTAGTTCGGTCCTTGACAAGCTTGGATGTGTGTGAGAAGTCCACTGTTGAAATAAAGGAGATGATAAACCAACCCTAGGAAGATCCATAGTTTGAGGACAAAACAGAGTAGCCTAAAATTGTAACCGTGGGTTTGTCCCAACATAGCATCTTATGCTGCGGGTCAGAGTCAGGCAATCTGACAAATTTTTATTATAGTCTCATGAATAACTTGTTTCATGACTGGTTGTGAGAATAAAATCTTAAACCAGGATCTGCACGGGGGCATCAGTATATTTATTCAAGTACTGATCATATTGGTTTTACCAGCTGCTCAGGGTTGGAGCTGCCTTTATCTATGTTTGTGATACAGTGTTTAACTGGTAGGTGACATATAGAAGTTTTTCAATGACTCTTCTTTATCATATTTTATATTCAGCCTTGTGTTCTTCTT
>NW_010565495.1:21668-47173 GCF_000687285.1 Phaethon lepturus | reverse complement strand
TTTCCCAATGAATCAGAAATACAGATCTTCCAAGAGAAGGATTTTTACAGCAGTGTTTTTGTGCCTGAGCCATCCATTGTACAACTGTCTACTGAAGAAATTTCAGAATTTCATGAAATAATCATCACTGAAAGAGAAGGGAATGAAAAATTGTTAGAGTAATAGAGAGCAGTGGAAAGAACATGCAGAAGGAGATGAGTTTTTCTTTTGTTCTTCTTGCAAAGGTGTTTTATTTTCCTCCAAATGTTTGTTTTCTTTTCAAATCTGTCCTGTAGTTGAAAGTTTGTTTTACATAATTGGTATTTTGGCAGCGAAAGCCTAGATGACATGTCTACTATATACCGCAGGCATCTGGTACTAAGTCCTGCTAGAACATTTTCAAGCCTTTCAACTATCAGATGGCTGCATGAGTTTTCAAGGGGACTTTCTCATTTTGAACCTGGGCTCAGGATATCTCAGTCCAATCATTTTGGTTCATGAATTCTGAACACAGCATTGGGGAAATTACACGAGTATAGTGCTACTTAGATTAATGACACCTACTCATCAAAGTTTTCCTTTTTCTATGTACTGACATGTGAAGGAAAGAGTCACAGTGCTCCATTTCATGATGGCCTGATTTCCTTTGTATAACATGATCTTTGGAGTTTGTGGCAGTTGTTTGTTTATTTGGCAAATAAATGTTGAATTTTCATATGGAACCTGAAGAATTTAACTATGTTGGGCACAAAGTGATATACCTTATCGAGCAGAATCAATGTGTCTCTTTGTGCCTTTTAAGATAAGGTTGTGGTTTAGCTGGGTTTTTAATCATATGCTTTTTAGTTTAAGGATTCATACAATTAGTTGTCTGGAGGAAAGAAAAAAAACCACAACGAAACCAAACAAAAAACCCAAAACCAACACAAAGGAAAAAATGAGAATTAGCATTTCTAATTAGGACTTGATTACGTTAAATATTAGGTTCATTTTGAGTTCTAAAAACTTCATCAAATAATCACAGTAGATACAGCACTGAGTCAACCTGTTTGATTTTTCTGTTGCTCATTAACCATAACAAGGACAATTTTTTTAAAGTGACTATATGACTTAAAAGAACATGTAGCAGTGAAAATGGTGTGCTTAGATAATTCTGAAAATATTGTATCCTGTGTTTACTGTAATCTGTGATAATGATGAATTTTACAAATGCGTAGGGCAAAATGTGCTATAATCAAATCAAGCATGCTGATGCATTCAGTAATGATTTTGATAAAATCTTCATTTTCAGACCATAAGCATTGCTTTAACTAATTTTTAATGTTTTTAATGAAACCACAAGGAACTTTGAACATTTTGTCCTTTCTGGGAGATTTGCTGTAACACTCTGTGTCGGTTGTAAGCAGAACCAGAAGTAAGAGGAATGTTCTAAACAGGCAGAGGAGTTGCAACATCTGTAAATAACTGAGAGAATGGAATTAGCCTTGACTGAAGTTTGGGTTGCTATATGGACTTAAGTTAAGCAAAACGTAAGATTCTGTTTTACTTCTCTGTTTTAGGAGAGCCTGATTCAAAGCTGAATCTTCCCATATCCACCACTGGGTTTTGAATAGGTTTTGGATTAATCTCCCGTTCTTATTATGAAGGTTAATAAGTTAATGTTTGTGCAGCACATAGAAAATATAAGGTAATCCCTACCTAGTGAATATGTTGAATTTAGAAGTGGCTGTAGTCCAGGTATAGATGGAGAGATGGGAGGGTGAAAGGTTGAGGCAAGCTAAATATCTACACAACCGTGACCATGTCATGCGATTCAGGAATATATACCACTGTGTCTAGTGATAATTGAGAAGCTCTAGCCTCTTTAATCTTCCTTATCCAATAAATCTGTTCTACCTGAAATAAGCCTTCCAAAAAATTCAATAAGTGGCAACCTCTGAGAAGACAACCATTTCATGCTTCTTGTACCCCATGAGTATGGTTTTACTATTCTTTAATAAGAATGAACTGTTTCTTTGGGAAGAAAAATGACTCTTTAAGCAAATTTATGGATAAGATATTGTTGGAGTATGCTAAATATTATGGATTCTTGGTGAATGCCTCTATTTGGGGGCTTTGTTATTTGCATCTAGTCTAACTAGTCATGTTAGCATGTGGATTTTGTCTTACTAAGCTACTCTAGACAGGCAGAAGATTTGATTATTTGCAAACATGTTTGACTGTAGGAGTAAGGTGGCATTATGGAATTAAATACTTTCAGGTTAGCTCTTGTAAAATACAATTTATTCCATAAGTTAAATACATCACCGTTGCATTTGGGTTCCCAGTCATAATATGGCACCATTCAGACTGACGAATTTCCTTGGGGGAGGAAGCCAGAAAGGGATGATATGAAGACAGGAAAAGGCTGGACTTGGAGACTATTCAGAGGAAACCTGTGCTTTCACATGGTGATGTCATGTTTGGAATACTGAAACCAGTTAGCAGTACTCTTGGCTTGTAGAGCAGTCCCTATGGGCATGTCAAGGGAAAAAAGTGAAACATTAATTTTCTTTTACTAGTGAGTACCTTTAAAGTTGCTTGGCTTCCTGCTCTCTCTGCTCCTTCAATGTAGAGATTACCTTAAGAGCCTGTAGCATCAGAAAAATTCATTGTTTAAACAATATTTTAATAGTTTTTGCTTGGAAGCAGATATACTGTTAAACTCTGCACTAAGCCATGAAGTCCTTCCTTTTTGTTGTATTTTTTTTTTAAAACAGAAAATTGTTGCCAAAAGGATGTTGCCTTGTTTTATTACCTGACATTTCTTTGCCTCACTTTTTCAGTAAAGTATAATTGAGATCAAGGAGGATAGTGAACTTTTGAGGTAAAAATCAGGAACAGCTGCAAGGTGTATTTTACAGCCAAAAAGCATCAGTTATCATATGTGCAACAAAGAGCCACGGGGTATCTTCCGTCTCTATGCACGTCTTTGCTGAAAAATTTAAAGATAACCAAAGATGCTGAGAAGCATTCTTTTAATCCTGCCTCTTACACAAGAGATGCCTGAGAATTGAACAGAAGAGCTTAGAGAACACACTGAAGTGCTGTAATAAACAAACATATTTGGCTGGGGATAAAGTCAGCTGGACACATCTCCCTCCAGAGATAAATAATGCAGCCCTGTGTGGCAGCCAAAGGGGAGAGTTAAGAGTGATCTGAGCTGCTTGCAGCCCCCAGGAGATATTAACAATTTCATTTAATGCTTATGTAGCACTTTCCCAATGTTTAACTGGATTACTGGAGGCTTGTAACTTAAAGGTTTCCGGTGACTTAAAACAAAAGAATAGCTTAAATCCATTAAAATAAAAAATGCCCACAAAAAGCCATGGTGTTCCCTGCCTAAACCTCCAGCTCTGCAAGAAAAGCATGATGAAGAACAAATACAACCGGAGGGCAGAAATATCCTCCTCCTTATGGACATACCCTAGGACAGGAGCACTCAAACAGGAACAAAAGAAGATGTGAGTCCTCTCAAACTTGAGCTTCACCAAATGTAGTTTGTTGTGTGCAGAGTATGTACCAGGTCATATACACAGTGATCAAACAGAAACTGGAGATGGCATCATGTTGATAGGAGTGGAAGATAAAGTTTTTTTCAGCATGATAGCAATAAATTAAACTCAATTTCTTGCTAGCAAAAATGTGATTGGGCCCACACATTTCTGTAAAAGGCCCAGTAAGGAAGACATAAAATAAGGCTGAAGTCAAGTCAGTCCATGTGAAAGGAGAAATATGTTGCACTCTGTAAAGTGGGGAAGAGCAACTAAAAATTTACTCTTTCTTCAAGTGGAAGTGAAGAAGTTGGTAAAGGATTCTGGCAGTGCAAAGTAGGAGTCGTCTTCCTGGGTCCTCTCCAAGCTGATGGAGCTAAGAGTTGGCTCATGAACAAAACACTGAGCAATAGCATCCTAAACAAACCTCCCGCTAATATCAGGTACAGACTAGATAGTAAGGGTTTGAAGCAAGTCACACCAGACATCTTTCATAACCATTAATGGCAGTGCGTTATTGTCAGAAGATACTTTGGCATTAGAAAATAAAATGCACAGATAGCAAAAACATGGTATCATGTTGTCAAAAGGGTGATCTAAGTATTTGTGGTTGTCATGAAAGTTGCCTAGTATTTCCCAATACCAGACTTACTTTTCAGTTGCTTGTAACTCTGCCTGGCTTTAGTCTGGTAGAGTTTAGACTGACTTTTTGTTTTACATATCTGCTACAATTTACTGTGAAATTTCTATCTTTTTTTTGTACTATTAGGCAGTAAATGGCCTTTGAATATTAGGTATACAGCTTCTGCCAGTGAATGAAGGAGATATGTGGAACTATGTGCAAAAAAGGATTATATGCTCAAAGACCCATTTGTAATATATACCTAAGAAGCTGAGCCAAGGTTGTGCAAAAAATGTCAGTGTAAGTTTTGGCAATTACAGCTCCAGCGCTTCTGGTCTGTAGCCCTGGGATAGGAGTGCTGCAGTATTAAGAGCTCAGAGTAAGCACAACTGTGCGGTCCGATGTGAATTCAGCTCTGGCTTTGTCCCACGAGAACAACCAGTTATTTCTGTGCTTTTTTCCCCCAAACACGTGAATCCTGGAGGCATCTATAGGCTCAAGTGCAGCCCTGTGCCCGAGAAAACCAAGAGGCATTCTGTGTTTATTGGAGTGACGGAGAAGTCAGTGCCGAATGTGCTTCCTCATGTGTTGTATGTGCTTCAACGTCCCCCACACACGTGGCAATAGCAGTATTATTTGGTTTTCCTTCTCCCTCCTTCCTCCTGCTCCCAAAATTGGAGACTTGACTCTAATGTTACTTTAGGCTATTTTCTGAAGAATATGTTCCTTGCTGAACCACTTATCCTTTTGACACAGAAGGACAATTATGTGGTAGACACGTTACCTCTTTAATCTTTCCCATGAAGTATAAGTGAAAACAGGTGTGGTTTTATTGTCACCAAATAACATGTTGGAGCCACATTTTATGACTTGACTCACGTACATTAGCATCTAACTGCAGAAGTAACCCTTCTGGATTTGTTGAGTCTGGTCATACAGCAAGAGGTATCTCACCAGGAGAAAATGTAGAGAAGTGGTTCTCTAGCACTAGAACAGAAAGAAGGCTCAGCAAGAAAAAAAATGAAATCTTTGTTATTTCTTTTTAATTTTGACTTCTAGCAAGTTATGTTAAAACTAGCAGGAACTTGTAGGAATGTGGAGGGAATAAATACTGAGGTAGCATATAAAGATTTAGCTTCTCTTGGTAAGGGGAAAAAGAGATTGTCTGATGCTGATAGCTCAGCACACTGCAAATACAGCAACACAGAAACCACGCGAGCAGTTCTATGCATGCTTGACCAAACAAATATAATTGTGCTCGGCCAACCTGATGCAATGATGACACATGATGTAGTTCTTTCCAGCAAGGCACGATGTGCAGTTTCATCATGCCACGTTCCATGGGCTGGTAATCAACCTGGAAATGTTTCTGGTATAGGAAATCAAGTGATTCTGTTGTAAATACTAAGGAAAATATACTGTAGCTGTATTTCTGCTTGAGGTTTGTGCATACGTTTTTCTGTCAGGTGGAACATGTTTCATTTTATAAACCTCAAATCGCTATCCAATCCAATATGCATTGTCATTTAATCTTAATCTTAGCATTTTCTATTTCTTTTTATCTTGATTCTTTTTTTTGTTTTTCCTTCCGAACATACATGAAACCAGAAGACTATATTTTGTCTTCAGTAATAGTCTTCAGTGACTTTATTCCTGGTTTTGGAACATACATGTCTGAAGGTATATAGATCTCTGTAAGAACAGAACTCTAACCTATGGTTGTAGTGATGATGAGAATTCAGTAGTTGCTCCTATAAACATCCAGTTATATGTCTGCATCTATGTGCACGCATAATTATACATGCAACTCTTTAAAAATCAGGTCATTCATAATTTTGCTTATTCTGCCACTGACAAAATGGTCATTCATCTCAAAGTCTGAAGAACATGCTTGACTGTATGCACATTTATATAATATAGTTAGAGAGCTTATGATTATAGAAACACTTCTGTCCTCAGATGGCTGGGAAAGCTGAATATTCGTAGGTGGTGCAGGCAATGCTTTGGAAACATGAGCACCTACATTTTTCTGTGCTGAACTCAAGTGTTGGAAGTGTTTCTGTCCTTTGGGGACCAGTTCTTTGGAGAACCATCATTTGCTTGGTTTTGGTTTTTTGCTTTTTTTTTTTTTTTTTTTTTTCGTGGAAGAGGTGCAGAAAAGTAACATTTCCATGCCATAATCCATAACCAGGCTGGAAAAAAAAGGCTAGAATCCTGTTGTGTTTACTTTATAACTAGAAGAATTTTGTTAAAAGGCTTAAAATAACCAATGTTTTCTGAAGAGAATTTCCTACTGCAAAACTTCTGCCTGCAACAAGTCAACAAACTCCCAAACTTGCATTTTGCTTGTTTTTCTAAGCAATTTGACCCAAACATCACACAAAGATATCTTCAAAATGTGAAGAGAAGCTCATCATATAGTTGTCAGGATTCGAATCATACTATACCTTCAAGACACTAATATTCTTTACACTGAAAAGGTTTCTGTTGTATATAGGGCACTGAGTTCAGTGTTACAGTTTCTCATATTGAAAATGTTCACAACACTCTTATTGTGGTTATTTGATTTGCATACAATTAGCTATTTTAACTGATTCTCCCTATTGCTGCTGTGTATCAGGATAATAGATTGCAAATTTATTTTTGCTTCAGTAATTTTCCAGTCCGTATATGAATATGCTGAAGCATTTTCCATGTTATGGTGTCTAATTCCTTACCTCTGAACTAATTATACAAATCCAATGTAAAGTTCACTATCTGTGAGATTTTTGAACTGGTGCTATGTCTCAACTTGTTTGATGTCAGATATTTTACCTAGATATTAATGAGTGTGGTCTTTGCAGGAAATTGTTTTTACAGCAGAATTAGAAATGAAAAAGAACAACAAAAATGGTACTAACGCCCAGTAACTCAGTGGAGGGTGTGCCGAAGTTATGCTTTCCATGAGTTTTTCTAGGAAGTGTTTCTATTCGATGGTGGATTCTCATAGCAGAGGTCACTGGGAAGAGCTTGGTGTCTTAATTTTCATCATTCACGCCAGTCCTTCATATCCTACTGTGAGTCTGACAGGGCATCCTGCCCATTGCCAATTTTTTTCCCTTGCTATTCTAAAATGGTGTTAAAGTTAAGGGTGTGCTCAGTGGATTGCTGGTTGATTTCAGGCCGCGTGCGTAACTTCTATGTATCAAATGATGAATTTTTCTCTGGAATATCAGTGGAAAAAATATGTTGAAAGGTTTTAAATCTATTCCAAATACATGCTTCTATTCCATCCTCCTTTTATGAATACCTGCTGAGCTGGAATCTTATTTTTATTTCATTGGAGGGGGGGGTGGGGGTGTTCCTGCCACCTTGATTAAAAATGTAAAATGGCAACAAATTCTTCTTTCAGAAGGTATCTGCATGATATTTGGTAGCAATCATGTAATCTGTCTGATTACATAGGCTGATTATAAAAGCAGGTGTTCAGATTAATTACATAAAACAGCTTCTCTTCTGCAAATAACTGTCATTAAGGGGAAAATTGTGCTCTCACGCTAGTTTAATTCCAAAATTAAAATTAATGGAAAATCTTTGGATTTCAACCAAGATAAGGTGTTTAGAGGACAGTTCAGATGGCAAACTGACAGCCATATGTATCCGGCATCTTACTGTATGATTTTTATTCTTTTTTCCCAGGTGTTCTCCTAAAGTTAGAGAGAATGTTTTGGGGTGGTTGTGCAGAGGTCGTTATCTGAGATACAGATTAAAGGAGCCTTGTAAAGTGGAATTTTTGTTTTGTTTGTTTGTTTTAAAGAGTGGGAATTTCAGGTCCAGGTGTTATAAACAAAGTATTTCATTCTGTTGGTGTCATTAAAGGCACTGAAAAATTGCTTGGTATAGGCCCCAGGCAAAAAACACGGCGTTCTTCAGTAGCACCATTTGTTTGCCACGGCTACCTCCACAATTCCTAACGTGGGTAGTGCTCCTCTGTGACAGCTGTAGAACTTTTCTTCAGTTGAAATATGATTCCATTAATGTAGAGATGCATTGAGGTTACTTGGATACTAATGGTATGCCAATATCTCCTGGTAAGACCTGAAGTATTCCTACATTCCCCATAGGGGATTCATTTACTATGATGTTGAGTAGGATGGTGTTAGTATGACTCTCACCAGCCCCTCTTGATCTTTGGATTCTTCTGCTTCATGAGGTGAACTACATTTTACAGCAAGAGTGGAATCCATGCAGTGACCCCTAATCTAGGAAATAATGTTGCACTGTTTTGAGGTGTTGCTCTATATCACATTGTTTTTATGTAAAAGTATAGGCAGCATAGTATGAGAGAGATAATTAGTAGAGCTCTGGGGAAAATCCATCAAGCCAGCAAAATTATGCCAGTGTAAAAGTGATGTTAGAAATCGACGGTACTATCACATGCACTTTTAGCAGCGTTGCACTCATAAGAGACTGTTATAGCCTCTTCTAGCCTTAAAATGCAAGACTGTGTGAAGTGTTTTATAGTTAGGGAAAATACAGCAGTTGCTCTGTATTTTTATGGTAAGTGCCTCTAAAAATTGTTTGAGGTCAATAATTTAATGCATAACCGACTCAGCTGTTTACATATGGTTTGCAGTTTGCCTTGTAGATCAATTCCTCCAACAAATGGAAGCATCGTAATAGATATATTTGAGCACTATCTGGTGCTCAGTTAATACTAAGGCACACAGCAAAACATTTTATGATTTTCTTACAGGGCTTCATTGTCTTTTTTATACCACAGAAGGAGAGGTAAAGGGTTCTATACTTCAGGTTTTTCAGTTACTTGACTCTCTCAAGCACGCCCTGCATTTAAACACGAACGCTGCTTAATGCTATCGTATTGCAATCCAAATTCGTTGCACTAAAACCAACACTGCTGTGATTTGAGCAGAGCTGAGTTAATTCTCTGAGTTGTATAATCTGTAAATTCACAACCTGCTGTACAAGTGACAGCTTATCAAAACTTGATTAAGAGGTAGAAACCAGGGAGACAGGATAGGAATCTCAAATGTTACACCTTTTGAAAACCCTGGCGGCAAACAGCTGATAGCAGCAGGTTGCTATCGCAAAGGTTTGAACAGGTTCAGTAAAGGGCAATGCTGCACATCTGTGTCACCTGTGTATCAGCGGTGATACCTGCCTCTCAATTACACTTATCTCTGAAGTTTCTTGGGTACATACCACCTTCATAAAACATACTAAGCACGGATATTCCATGCACAGAGCTCAGTAAAAAGTTGACTGTCTTGTATGATGCCGAGTTGGAAAGTTACTGATGGAGGACCTGTAAAGGGGGGTGAAATTGAGAAGAGAAAAACACTTAAATAAATCCTAACTCTTGACTCTAATGAATGTTGATTGACTGTGTAACTTTTAGGTGGGTGTGAGTTGGAATAAATGTCAAATATAATTCAGTTCATACAGCAGTGCGAAAAGAACTGTTACTTCCCTCGGAGAAAACCTGACAGCCCGACTTTCTTAAAGGGCTTTTCTGTCTTGCTCATTCGTTCTCTCTTTTTAATGAAGCCTTTCACAATTGACACTTCCCTAACAAAAGGTAACACAGGTCATTTTATTAAACAGAATATTCTTCCATCAGCAACATCACAGCTGTAATCTGAGATCAGAAACTATTATTTCTCTTTCATCTGATGGAAAAGATGAGTTCTTACTCATAAGGATAGCATGGTGTTCTGAAGTGATGTCTCCAGACTGCAGGTGCTTGGTATTAATGGCACATGTTGAGAACGGGTATTTAAGTTTCATAAATACAAAAACTTTATTTTTATATACATACATATATATATATATATGTATATGTGTGTTTGTGTGAAACCAAGAAATGTGTGGTATTAAGTTCTTGAGTGAAGCAGAAAATGCACTGCATTAATTCCCAGCTCTGCAACAGAGCTGTTACAGAAAACAAAACAAATAGAGATACAGTTTGGTCAAAATGGAATTACTTATGTATAGAGTAGGAATTGTGAAGAAAAACCTTTTCTATTACAGGCAATGTTTGGTTTTTTGGTACTTGAGGTGATTAAGAAAATCATTTTGGTAGTCCAGTCTGAAGATAAATTTTGACACTTTCCAATCATTCCTTAATTACAGTTGTTTATCATTTGGGAGAAGTAGTATGGGGCTATGTAGTGTGAGTAATGATGATATCTCCGTGATTACTCATAAGACAGCAGGACTTGTAAGGTTTCCTGCAACTTTTGTCTACACAAATTGTACAAAAGCCACTCTGGCATATAATATTTCTCAGGCAGTCAAACACTGTTCTTCAGAGGTTCTTAAAATTACTCTAGTAAATACATTTTCTGTGTAGATAAAAACAAAATAACTTGAATCTTAGAATGGTTTGCATGGCTGTATTTCTCTGCCGTATTTTGCTGCCATGGTATGTGTTCCCACTTGTACTGGAACACACTAGTACTGCTTTGAAGTAACAATCTTTCTTGATTTTTCCCTCATTTTAGCCATTTGTCTTTTTACAAGATGACCATTTCAAGGTAGAAAGCTATGATACATGCTTAATGCTTCCCAAAATGCTATTCAGAACTTAATGGATTGAATTTAGGCTGGATATTGGGGAGTGAGGGAAACAAATATTCTGATAATTTAGCAGTAATTGCAAAGCGTGTATTTATTTATTTATTTGCAGTGGAACTCCATTGGTATTGAAGTCCTGCTTTATTATATTACTCCCTAGCCCAATGGGTAAAGCTTGTCTTTGCAGAAGACAAAGCTTTCTTGGGATTTGGGCTGAGGGAAGACTAAGAACCACCAGTAGCCTCTGTGTCTTCTCTTCCATCTACATTCTGCTCTTGATCTTGTATTCTCCAGGGTACAGAAGTGTGTATATTTTAATAAAACTCCAGATGGAGACTGTGCACAAGTGCCTCCTTGAAAAGTATTTTTAAGGATCTCTCTGTGATCAGACTGTATCGCTCCATCAATTCAAATAAATGAATACAGAATTCAGCATCCAGACACACCGATAACCCACTATGCTGATGGAATGACCTTTTTTCCTGAGGCAGAGAGTGCTTTATACTGAGCTGTAGTCAGCATGATTTGACATGATGTGACTTTTGAGTCCTTTTTAACACGTAATTCAAGTACGATTTATTCAGAATTTGTAATATAATGGTTAATGCTGTGATTCTCATTTTTCTTCAGAGTCTGCTCGTGGCAATTACTAGATCTAAAAATAGATGTATTAGCTAACTTTCAGATCAGAAATAGGCGGGGAAGATAGAGTGCTAACACAACTGTTAACTTTTCACACTGAATTGAGCACCTCTTAATAATACGAAAGGCATGGAATACTGGTAAGCTACAGAGGATAAACCAGCTTCAAGGCCTGAAGCCCTACACTTCTGAAAACCAAGACACTCATTGCAAATTGTTTTACTTCAACACATAGTCCCAGCAAACCTGATTCTGCAGCCTCTTATTTACATAAACAAGGATTACTCATTTCACTAAAACACCTCATATATTAAAGTGAAGAAGGACTGTATAGATCCATACCTCCAACTCTCTAAGGTTTTTGAAACATCAAAATGGAACTGGACTTCGTAGCTTTACCCACAATTTTTACACTGGCAAACGTGATTGAACCAGATTTTATAACAAGGGATTTTATTTCTGTGGGTGAAGATTCATATCTGTTACGCTGAGCTTCAGCAGATTTAATGGTCTTTATTTGGCTCTGTGACATTGAATGGGTGGAGTTTTACACTTACTTTATGGAAAATCTGCGTTTGAGACTTTTTTTGACAGCACAGGTGATGTTTATTTTTCCTCACTGTACTGTTTGTTTCTTTGTTCAGTGGCTACTATTTTGATCTGCATTATGCCCATTACAACAACAGTTTTATATTAAATGGTCAGAATGCCAGCATGGAAAATGAGAAGAAACCCACACAGGATGAAACCTGTGTGCTTCTTTGGAGAAGTGTAAGTAGGGATATTCTGAAGTACTTACAGCAGAAGATGGCATAATATAAAGTTATATCTTAATTCCATCATCTTAGTCCTACAATGCACATAAGTACTATCTGCATTGTGTTGATGGATATTATAAAGCGTGGGGAGGGAGGTAAATAGTGCCCCAAGTCTTATAGTGAATTGCTGAGAAAATCTCGAATACAGCTTGAGATCCCAACTTGCTAATTCCTGGCTTTGCTGCCTGCCCATCACAGCCACCTCCTTGTTGGGATCCAAGGGTCATCTTCTGGTGAATCTTGTTTAAACTATCAATGTGATGGTTCATCATAATATACTGGTCTGTGCAGGCATTTTTACCGCTCCTTTTCTAGAGATGTTACAGACACCCATCTCAAAATACAGCAGAGCTTAGGTTCTTGTGTTGAGGGGGAAGGTTTTGTGAGCTAACTTTATTTTATTTATCTAATTTTATTACAAATTTTCTGTTGAGGAAAGGCTGTGTGCTTTTTGCAGCCATGATCTATGTTTGCGTAGTGCAATGTGCTTTGGGAAACAGTTGCTATACCTTGTCAGCTTGAATTATGTCACAGCATTCAAAGCAAATAGTTTTGTTACCATCACTCTATTGCAAAAAGTACTCCTCAGTGAATTAAAATTTTGAATGTGGGTTTTTTTCCTTATGTTTAACAAAGTAAGTGTGGATTAATAAAGGTCACAGCTGATTATATTTTGCTTAAAAATACAATAGCTAGATTTGTTAATAGAAAACAAAAAATGCAATGCGTTCCTAAGTTCTGAAGGCAGGTATAGAATACTGACATAAGACCAAACCATTTTTCTTTATATGAGAACTTAGAGTATTACAGGATCCGCCATTGCTATTGTGCTACATAATGGGAACTACAGACCATCAAATGCTTTCCTGGGGGGCCCAGACCTGATAAAGATACAGGGCAGCACAGAAATCACTTTAACGGCAACTTTTGGTGGAGATGCTTCTATGAATGTTAAAATTGCCTATAATGTACACTGCTCATTCTTCTTTCCCTTCTGTGATAGTTCATCAACTTGTAGTTTCACTTAGACATGTAAAACTGAGAGAAGTCAAAAGGTGTACCTGGGGCTTGAAGGAAAATAAATATATAAATTCCCAGTTTGATTATGGTAAATCTTGGACACTAATGACAATACAAACTTGAAATGCATATTGTAACATGATCTATATCCCATGAATGTTTCTAAAGCCTTGCAGGCATATAAAGACTTTGTCCATGCTTGTTTCACTGGCAAAAAAACAGAGAGAACCTCTGGTTAATATGTTATTATACGAACATGTGGATAGGCTGCAAAACTTAGGTGTTTTGTGTCTTTCCAAGAAATGTTTGAATATGAGGCAGACTTTTTTTCAGTGGGATTATTTTACTGTAGAACTGTTTTTAGTTAGAAACTAAACCTGCACTGTACTGAGCCATATGGCTCCAGTTCACTGAAAAGTGCGTCTTTATAGCAGATGTGGGTTCCATACTCCATAAGAAACTTAGTGGCCTAAATCTGAAGTCACAAATTCTCCCCAAACTCAAAGACTAAACATATTCACTAATTGTAAATGTGACTATGGATAAAAAAAGATGTCAACAATTGTTTTGCATTAGAAAAATACTGGCATTGTGCTGCAGCTGCACTTCCTGGGTGGGTTTCTGTAAAAAGTTGTACTGATGACCTGTGCCCAGCTCAGCAAAGGGACCTGAGAGTCCCTCGATGTCAGAGACACAGAGAGGGGGAGAGAGAGGGGTGGGAACCAGATGAGCAGGTCTTACTTGAGGCTTGACAGGTTGGGTATGTTGTTGGGAATTTGCAGGGATTTACCATTGCCCAGAATTAATATGGGCCACTCAAAAAAAAAAAACCCCAAAACACCCCAAAAGAAAACAAAAAACCCCCACAAAAACCCAACAAACCAACCAAACCAAAAAACCTAAGCCCAAACAAACTTCAGCTTCCAACTTCTTGTTTCATCCTGTTTCAACTAGCTGTTGGCAATCTGACGTTTCTTAGAGCTTATTTTCCAGGTGAACAGTTCAGCTTCTCAATGGCTCACAGTGATTACTGTCAGTGAGCATGGTGCCACAACAGTTTGTTTGGGAATGAACCTGCACTGTTCTCTTTTACTCCCTTCTTGGCTGCAGTGATTATAACAGCCTGAATTATGTCTAACCTTTCATTACTACCCACTGGCACAATTGTTTGCAAAGTTCATAGCTCCACGATACTGAAAACTCTTCCTAGTGAAAAAACTTGGAAAAGATGCTCAGAATGGGAGGCTAAGCAGACTCAGGCTTCTCTGTAGGCATAGATTTAAAATCTCTGAAAATTGTGGAAAGCACGAAAGACTATGATACAATTGGGAATTTCTGATGCTAAGCCATATGCAAATCAGAGTCGTATCACAGTAGTACAATGAATGAAATTAATGGAGCTGCTTTCTGTATGCGATGGTGGTAATGAGGATAGTGTGTAGCTCATTTGAATTAATTTGCCTTAAATATTTGACATCTCTCTAAAACTTAGCAAATTCTCATTTAGGGGTTAAAAAAATCAAATTGAGTTCAAAAAACAGCATCTCTCAGCACTCACTGTGAGCAGTCTGGTTTTTGCAGCTGTATTTATTTACTTTTATCATGGTTGCACCTACAGGCAAAGGTATGATTGAGCTCAGCACTGTCCAGATGTGAAGCAGAGAGACAGTCTTGCCGTAGGCAATTCGTAATCAGGCTGACAGAGAAATGGATGTGCTGAAGCTTTTTAAAAACTTAGCTAGGACTACAGGCATGCTGACCATGCGTTAGATGGTAGGATCCTGTTGCTGCTTTGTTTATGAATTCTAACTTCAGTATTATTTCTGCATCCCCAGTCACCACCTTGATTTATACAGCTAAAACTCAGGGAAATTTTGGTTATTGCTTTCTGAAATGTTTTGGTTTAGGATCCTTTGGTTCTGTATAAACATGCAATATTGTTTAGCTATCGAAGACAAATCATTTTACAGACCACAGAGGTCTGTTTGGAGGTGATTTGGGAAGACTAGCCATCCACATGGGCAATCTTTCTTCTTGGATGAGCCTTATTTTTTTCTCTTGGCTTTGGGTTTTTTGGGGGGGGGCGGTTCGTGGTGTTCTTTTTGTAAATTTAGCATCTTTGATGTCTTTTAAGTCCCATAGGCCCTTTGATATTCAGTAGTAATAAATGAGTTATAGCCTATTCCTCTACAAAGTTTTTCTTGCCTGCTTATTCATTCTCTCAAAGCAATGTACCTAGGAGCAAGTTGATGAAGCGAGGTAGATTTGACTGTGAGACACTGTCAGGCAGGAGAGTAAATAACCCTCACTTACTCCCCCCGCCTGTCACCAAACGGTTTAACTTGCAATAAATTATCAAGAACTGTTAGTAAATTAGTATGCCACCTGGGACAGGCTGTTGATTATTGTGTGATTTCTATTTACTTTTCTGGAATGGGCTGCAGTCTCAGATGAGTGCTTCTTTCAGGAAACTCACTTGTAGAAGTGACAAAAGGCCATTTTTTCTGGATATAGATTATACTGAGAGTTTTTAATTAACTTTCAATTATGTGAAAGAGGCTCTTCATAACTCCTAGTGTTTTTTTCTTTGTCTCATCCTTCATGGCTAACTCACACCACCCAGCCTCCACCCAGTTAGTTGTGTTGCCTTATAGTGAATTTGATGGATTTGATGGTGCTTACAAGTTTTTAAGGAGCATTACCTCAAATACTATTGATAGAAAAGACCATAAATCTCTTTATGCTTTTTTTCAGTGGCTAGCTATGGTCCAGGGCTGCAATGGATTAAAACATAAGAGGTGAAGGACAAGGTGTCCTGGAAAGTTATACTGGAAAGTATTTTATAAACGTAAGAAAATACACTATGTTGTTTGCAGGGCTAATGCCAACAGGGAAAAAAAAAAAAAAGAACAAAAAGGAAATTTTGAAATAAATCTGATTACCAGAAAAGGTCATTTGAATGTATTCAAATGTATTCAAACAGAGATGAGCAATTAAACATTCTGAATTACTAAAACTGATGCTAGAAAATCAAGGGTGGAATCTTATCCTTCTAATTTAGCAATGTGAGATCCTGCCTCATCAAAATGTTAGGGGCTTGGACTGCTTGGGGCAATAGACCCCACTTTACTTAAGTACCTAGCTTTCTCCAACGAGGTGGATAGAAACCTCTGAAAAATCCAGTGGGCAATCTAGTTTTCCCAGCTTCAATGCTTGCCCTTCATTTCCCTTGTAAAGGGAGCAGCATTTGTGGGCAACAATGAGGTGGCTGTTGTTGAGACAACAGCAGCTGTTAGGTGCCTCCATCTACACACTTTTTTTTTCAGGAATGTATTTTCAGAGTCACATTCACTGTGCAGACTGGAGAAATGAACTTGTAGGAAAGATGTGAAGTTCAACAAAGGCAAATAATAAAAAAAATTCCATCTGTGATAGAATAACTCCAGCAACTGTACTAATGGGGCTGATTGTCTAGAAAGCATCTTTGCAGGAAAGATTTGGGGTTCTTCATTGAATTCTCAAGGGCAGAGCAGTGTGCGTTTGCAGCAAAGAAACCCAACAGCATACACTGGAAAGGGTGTAGTTAGCAGATCCAGGGAAGTAATTCTTCCCTTCTGTTTAGGCATTTTGTGACTGCATCTGGAATAGGTCGTCCAGTTTTGGGGTCCCCAGGACAAGAGAGCCATTGGCATACCAGAGGGAGCCCAGTGGAGGAGCAGCTCGATCCAGAGCTGGGACAAAAAAGACACGAGGCGAGGCTAAGGGAGCTGGGCTTGTTCAGCCTTCTCAGGGCTCAGGGGAGATCTTATTGCTGTCTAACACTGACTGTGCATGAAACTGGAGTTAGACTCTTCTCAGCAGTGTGGACTGGAGGTAGAGCCAATGACAGTAGCTGGAACACAGGAAACTCCAGTGGCTTAAAAAGAAACAAATTTTTATGATGAGAGTAGTTGAACACTGAAACAGGCCATCCAGATTGTGGGATCTCCATCCTTAGAGATATTTGGGACTGGAGGGCACATGATCCTGAACTATCTGCTCTACTTGTCCTTACCTGGAGGAGGAGGTTAGACTAGATGACCTCCAGAAGTCCCTTCCTACCTATATGTTTGTATTGTTCCCTTCTCTTCAGCATTCTAGGCATTACACTGGACAAATAACTCTCAGTAGCCACATAGCCTGACCCTTAGTACAACAGAAGATCTAAGGATCATAGGCAAAGGAGAGGGAAAAAGAGTGAGACAAGCTGAAGTTCTTCCCTGGGAATACGAACATGTTCATTTGTAATGAAAGGAAGAAAGAAAGGGAAAGGCTGTAAAAACATGCAGCTTCCAAGACAAAGATCAATATTCTAATGCAATGGCTGGGCAATATCCATCTGGGTCCATCAAACACTGGAACTGTGTGTCCCAGAAAGATGCCTAATTACTAACTGAGATGAATTGTTTTCGTACTTTCTGTCTAACCCAGGTTATTTACGACTGCCTGTTCAGATCTGAAGACATACAGAGGTCCATGTTCTGTTTGCTGTGTATGTGCATGCCAGCTGAGCAGTAGATGTAATCAAAAACATACACATCTGCACAGCTGAGATTAGAAATCAGCTCTTGAGCAGTACGGTGTTCTTCCCTCATGAAAGTTAACTCTAAGGTACTGAGACCCCTGGAAGCATCAGTATAATGTGGCCCTAACATACAGTAAAGGGATGAAGTTTATTATTCTGTCATGGGAATTGGATGGTACTTTAAACTGAAAGTTTGAAGTTTCATTGCAATAGGTAATTTTTTTTTGTTAAGAACAACTCCTAGTATTAGAGCCATAGAATCATTAAGGTTGGAAAAGACCTTTAAGATCACCAAGTCCAACCATCAACCCAACACCACCATGCCCACTAAACCACGTCCCGAAGTGCCACATCCACACAGTTTTTGAACACCTCCAGTGATGGTGACTCCACCACTTTCCTGGGCAGCCTGTTCCAATGCTTGACCAAGAATTAATATGAACATCTTTTCATGATTAATACTTCTTTAATTGGCAGCACTGTGGATTGAGGTGGGAGGAGTTGCTTTTTTATTTACTCCTAAAATTCATTTTGTTAATAACCCTTGCCCCTAAATTTTACCAATCTCAAAAATGAACAAAAGAACTTTGTTTCTATTTCTGTCTTGGTTTTGATGATGTGTAGCCTTTTCTTTCTCATATATATGAGAGTATGTACAGAATTACCTAAGGTTTAGTAGTCACAACATTTAACCGGGAAGATACCAAGACTTGTTCCTGCAATGACACATGTGATTGCTCTAACAACTAATCCACAAAGTCAGTGTCTCTGTCCCAACAAATATTTTTCTATCTACGCGCTTAAGGTGGAACAGCCCCAGAAGGAACACCCTCTCCCCCTAATTCCCTCATGGGCCTTAGGAGTCAT
The DNA here is from genome assembly GCF_000687285.1 of Phaethon lepturus. Classification (NCBI taxonomy): domain Eukaryota; kingdom Metazoa; phylum Chordata; class Aves; order Phaethontiformes; family Phaethontidae; genus Phaethon; species Phaethon lepturus. Next base: position 28,552 of record NW_010565495.1, on the reverse strand, counting down.
GCTGGTAAATTTTCTGATGGAAGTTTTCAGCAATACAATTCAGTTATGGCAAAATTATGCTTTTCAATAGAAAAAAAAAGTTTTATACATCATCTTTCAAAAGGTCAAATCAACACCCATCCCAAGTACACCTGGAGAAAACTAGTGCAATGAGTGCCAAGTATGTGCATTTACTAAAATCCTACCTCAATACAAATTGGTTCTTTACAACTGCAAAAATCTAAGCCCTGATGGAGAAAGGTTTATTATCCACAGTGCTGCTAGAATCAGGCACAGCAGTACTGTATGCTTCTGAATATAAAAGCTCTATTCTTCAGTGAAGTCCTTTTTCTATTAATGAGATTTGCCTTAATGGGCCCAAGAATTACTTTAAAAGACATTTCCTTTCTGCTTTTCAAGGACTTTTTTCCAGTCCATTTGGACTGGATATCAAAGATAAGGGGAAATATTTCAATAGCAAGAGCTTTTATAATTAGGCTTTGTAGCCTACATAATGGAGATTGGCCAAATTGTACTGAAAAATAATTATTGTTTTTCCAGGGCTTGCTTCTGCTGCTCTGCTTCCCTTTCTTCTCCCCCTTCCATTTTCCCCTTCAAAACCACATAATCAGTTGTGCCTTACGTATGAAAAACTTGCAGTGAAGCTCTTTCCCCCAGGTTTGTATTTTCCCCTGTGGTCTAGGAGAGAACTGTTGAGCTGTTCAATCTTTAACTATACTCAGGCCTCTGTTAAGAGGAGTGCCTACAGTTCTCAGAAGGAAGCAGGTGCTTCCTTGAAGGGTAAGGACTTTAGTAACTCATTTCATAGTGCCAACTACCCCTTTAGATATGGGAATGGACATATTTAAAGTATAGTGTGAGACACATCTGAGAGACCTTGTAGATGATGCTAAGATGGCCATGATGTTTATTGTTTTCCAGTCTTCAAGGACCTCTCCCAACCACTAGCGCCTTTCAAAGCTGTCAGTGATTTCAGCTAGCTGCTTCAGCAATTTTGGATGTAGCCTATTTGGTTGCATGAACCACATCCTCCCCCCCTCCAATTTTGGAAAATGCTACTTATTCTTTATGACTTGTAACAGAGTCATTAAGTACATTGATCTTCCTAAGAAGTGCTCTAAGGAATTGGGGAGAGAGGAATAGAGGTGCTTGACGTTGATGCCTCAGCTGGTATTAGGGATATCTTGGGAGCATTATGGGATGGATTTTGGCTGCGAGAACACCAGGAACCTGTTGAGTATTTGGGATTGGAGGGGACAATTTGTGCAAAGTGAGATTCCCCAGAGTAATGTTTTGAGAGCTCCCTTTTCCAGTCTTCCCAGAAAATTCTTGTGCAGCCCTATAATAGAACTGAGTTTCATAATAAAAGACCAAAAGGCACACTTGTAATGTTTTTAAGGTGGATGAGTGTTTTACCTATTACACAAGACTATGAGGTCCTGATCAATCCCATATGACTGATATTTCCTTCATAGTTTTGCCCTGTCCACTAATTACTATCCATGTCATTTCTCTTTGAGCTTAGTACAGTTTTTGCTGCTGACAAATTAATGGCTGGCAACTGGGAACTGTTTGACCTGTTTCTTCATTAAATTAGATCAACACACATACGCAGTTATTTGCTGTGCATCCATTATCCTCCTTGGGAAGCATTGTTTTATATTTTTGTTCTGTAACATTTTCAGGCAGAAAAATATTTGAAGATTTATTGAAGGTCTGCAAAATAACTTCTTGAATTAGATTAGTCTGCAAATTCCCAAGGAAAAGATCAGTGTGTGTCTGTTCTGTCTGGGAAATACTAAATGGAGATATTGGTGAGAAAGCGTGAAACTTCCCCATTTCTGCTGTGCAATCCTACTCCCTTTTTTTTCCTCCAGGTCATGCAACATGCCCTTATTTTATTGCAATATAAAACCTGGTTAGGGAAGGTTCCCCCACTGTGACAAGAGTTGGTGCTATGCCTCCCCAAGTGCTGTTCCCAACTCAAACTGCTGATGTTAAGCATACTGGGAAAGACTCTCTGATTTACTTCCTTGTAGGCTGAAGTGCATAGTTTTAAATGAAACCATTGGAATAGGTAAAGATATCAATACGATTATGATCCCAGAAAACATCTCAACATTAAGTTTTGCTCTTTTTAGATATAGGAACTGTGCATTACGTGATCACTTTTGCTGAAGAATTAGCAATAGACAGGCTAACATTTGACCTTGCAGGAAGGCCTCTTCTGTTTTCACTTCAAAAAAGAGACAAAAAAGTAGTATCTGTAACAAATAGTATTAGGTACCTAATAAAGCTTCTGTTCCTTTCAGTGTAAGTTCATGCCTGTGCCAATTTAATATATCCTGTGCCTGGGTATATTAAAGATGCTCCTTATTAATTAACTACTTGGTCATAACAGTACAAACGTATTTTGTAGAAGATAAACAATGTATGTGTATCTTAGCTTTGCAAGATAGGTGCAAATAACACCAGAAAAATTAACTATTAAGGAAAGAACTGTCTATAAAGAAGTACTGTTTCTCCTCTCCCTCTGATGTGACCATAGGCATAGTTACACCTCTCTGTGTATTGCAGGAATACCAAATTTGGTTAGTATGTGCCAGTTTTTTAGAATTATTGGGCTGGTGGCATGAGTTGCTGTACTGAAATGTTTATGAAAATTTGGCCTGCCATGTTAGTCAAGTGGCAACAATTTTTTGCTTCCAGCAGGTTATAAATGGATGAGATTTGTTCCCTTGAAGGAAGATGTAATGATCAGCTTGCTTATCCTGCCTGACACTTCTCTAAATAAGAAGACTGAAGAATTGAGCTGTAATTGTTATCCCCTAGAGAGCTGGCATAGTCAGCATCTTTGAGGTGTTCAATTATAGAGATCTGGCAGGTTTAGATATATACAGGTTGCCAACTAGTGCAACAGGGCAGGATTTTTAGGCTGGTCATCAATATCAGTCAGAACTTTTGTAGCTGTTTCTCTGTGGGCATTCATTATTATGATATGCAACCATCCTTAAACTTGCTTCCACTATATTGAATGCTCTAGACACAAGCCAAGTATTTTAAAACTATCTGATTTTACTCTCAGTTTATATAATTTCAGGCTTGCCTACACCCAATGTAAGCTAGTTGTTCTCCGTCCAGTTGCTCTGAATGCATTTTTCTGTTAAGCTAACTCTGATGTTCATTCCCTCTTTAACATGTTTCATGTGTTACCAACTGCTCCAGTTTGTAACCAGCTCATTTTAAGATCCTGTCCTCTTAGTATTCACTCCACGTCCTACAGTGCATAATAAGTTGCTGGTACTATATAAATAATATTACAGCTCCGTTGTGATATTCCAAATGATTAATGAGATGACCACAACACAGGGGAAGACAAAAATGTAATACATGCTTTCCATTAGCCTTGCCAGGATTGCTTCATATGGCCTTTGATTGTGTCTTGAGATTGTGATCAGTGTAGCAGATATTTCTTGGGAGCCATCCTTAACATTCCCACCTTTCCTTCTCTTGTGGCAGTCCTCATAGAAACTAGTTGCTGTTCTGAAATGCGTCTGTGTGAGAGGTTGAAAGGGGCTCTTCAAGAGAAAGTAAGTACAACTTCTAGAGGAAGCTGTGAACGCTTACCGTGAAAAGTAATACACCGTTCTGGGATATATGTACATTCATGTGTATATGTGTTCCATAAATGTGCATTTATGCAATTCAGGTGCACACACAAGTTATTTTTCTAGCTCTTGTTAATTTTCAGAAATTCATTAGTGATTAGATTCACTAATAACTAACATTTGTGAGGAGTGATTTTGGGTGCAACTTCCAGGGAAAATCTACAAGATTAAACTGCTATCTGAAAGGCTTTTTATTTTACTCTTTACTTGGAATTACCCTGTGTTGATTCTTTAGATATTGTTTTTACCGCTGTGAAAGTAAAGGGACTGTATTTCGCAAGAGCAGTTGCCACTGTTGAGTTATCAGATCTTTCATACCATCCAAGATAAAAATCATACCCCTTGGCAGTCCACTTTGTGTGTTTTACGAATGCCACCTGAGAAGCAACGTCTCATTTACAATTGGGAGCAGGAGCTAGATTAATTTCTATGTCACCCAAGCATATCTAATAACACAGAAATAATGTAAATTGTAAACACAAGAAAAATAGATGTGTGTGTGAATCTGAAAAATGTTGAGGGTGTTACTGCAGTGCTGTGAAGATCTGTGAATACTGCCCTGAGATTGGCAGCACTGCCACAAAGAGTATTTAGCTTCAAAACTTATGTAGAAATGCAGTTATGTGATGGTATCGCTAGGAGTCTGGTGCTTCCCTGTGCCCAGCAGCCTTGTCTCAGTTTAGCTAAGAACCTTCATCTAGGCATTAACATTACATGTTCTTAATGGAAAATAATTGACCTTTGTGGGGATGGCCCATAAGTTTAAAATTAGTTACATCATTAAGGTTTTTGCTGGAGTGAGTCCAGCGCTCTTTAGGATTGAATCCCCATAGCCAAATCCTCTACGTCCGGTGGGAATTCCGTTTACTGGTGGTGTAGGTGCTTCCTGGGCATGCTTGGCATCTCAGTGCATGGCTGCTGTGTGCTTAAATGAAGAGTTTCTCTATTTTGATTTCTTACTTAGCCCGAAGAAGGTTTCTTCCTTCAAGGGCAGCTTAGAGTGCTCAGGAATATGAAGGGTCTTGATTTCTGACCATATGCAGGATTTTAGAATTAAAAAATGGCGTGTCTCATCTCTCTCACCGCTTACTGCAGAAATCTCCTGTGGCAAGTCAGATGCTGCGAGTCTAGAAATTTCTTCATGATGGATGTTTTGACTTTAATTTTTTCCTATATTAATACTAGAGAAATGGAAAGGGAAATAAAAGCTAGAATTAAAATTAAGATCAGTTGCTGAAGCTGAAAGAGACGGCACAATTGTAGTATGTTAGAAGAGTGCCATGTTTTAGAGAAAGTGCTGATTAAGATCAAATTTATCTTGAGTTTACATTTTGATTGGACCTAAACTGAGGGGAGGAGGGTTATATTTCAGACACAGTGCAAATGATGCATGTTAATATCCTGTGTTTATTGCCACTTGAAATTACAGCATAGCTTTGAATTGCTGCCAAATCTAGAGTTAAGACTCCCTGGTAATCACTATGATTATTCCAAGTCTTCATGGTAATAGTGGGAAGACGAAGTATGATACACAAGCTACTGTAGCCTAAGCTATCAGAGTCTTTTTATCCTTTGGGGCTCAGATTGTGATTCCACCCAGTAGAGGGAACGGTTAGACATGCACATTGGCCAATGAATCCTGAAAGAGAGATTAAATAAATGGATTTAATTATGTTATTTTCAGATTTATTTGGCTTTTATATTACCTCCTGCCTCACTAACTTTTCTTGAAATGAGGAAATGCATAGCTTTTATTTATTTATAGAATGCTTTAATTCATATGTTGGCGTGGTGTAGTATTACTCATTTTTATTAGAAAACTTTTTTGTTTTCCTCCCTGTTGATCTGTAACATATCCTATTTTTACTAATTTTCTTTACAATCCATAGGATAGTTTATCTCCTTGAAATATTCTTTATCTCTGCTTAACTGTTGGAAGTTGAACATTTATGTCTGATCTGAATGCATACACATTATTGTGGTTTGTTTAGCTGATGGGAGATTAAGAAGTGAGGTCAGGGATAAACAGCATAATATAGAGTTACAATTGACTAAAAAAATATTCGAAGAGTCTCACAGGAGAGAGAAATGCTCTGTAAAAAGTTGTTTAAAAGAAGCTTAAGTGAAATTTAGATGTCATTAAAATCTGTTCTGGTTTTTGAATACACAGTTATTCAAGCAAGTAGTTGTTTACTTTGAGTTTAAACCCTCGGCAATCACTGTTAGTCAGCTCTCCAGATAGTATGTCCCAGTTGCATCCCTTCATCAGTTGCTAGCTGGAAGGTTTTGCTATGTGTTCCACTTACAAAGTAAATAAAACTTGTTAGGGAAAACATTTAATGTGGGTACAATATTTACTCTAAAATATTTTCCTCAATAAGTAATGTTAGCCAGCAGGCAAGTCTGAGCACCCAGTGCGTTAGCTGTGGGAAGCAAATCTGTATGCCTGGCACATAATGATCAGTTCAAACTATTGAAATATCAATCAGAATGCTGAGTGAAATCCAAAAATATTTAAATGAATTATTATGTGTGTGTGAATAAAAGTATAGTTAGGGACTCTGCCATGTATGCTTAGACGTCTACAGTCTTTAGGCTATTTTTTTTTTTTCTGATAGATTTAACTCAAAGATACATAGTATTTTTGAAGGACAGCATTAGGAAATATCACAGCATGTTTGCATTTCATTATAGCTAGCGTTTTTCTTATGACTTCAGTTTCCAGAATGTATTTGTCTGTAAGCTGCTCTTGGATCCTCATTATAAAACTTAGACATGCCTATACTCAAGGCTCATTAATGGGGAAAACCACTCCCAAATTTATAAACCTTCATTCCTTTATTATTTCAAAGCCAATATTTTGGTATTTTTGGAAGTTTAAGATTTATTGGGCCAGAAAAAGAAAGCAAGACATAGTGCTGTAGTACAGAGATAACCGTTCTGTACAAGTGCAGCTTATGCCTTTTCCGGAATATGCACTATACTGATTTCTTGTCTTAGGTGTATTCATTTTTAAAAACGCTAACGGGAGAGAATGGAGATAATGATATTTACAGAAAGTGTTGTTTGGACTAGAAGTCTACATCCAAAGGTATTAAGCTTTCTATATGGAATTACTGCCATACTGCTTCTAGTGATATAGCATGGAAGGACTTGTACGCACTGCAAGCTAAGCACGGTTCTCAGGACCAGCCTTGTGCATGCATTAAGATGCGA
>NW_010565495.1:0-21637 GCF_000687285.1 Phaethon lepturus | reverse complement strand
CAGGAATCATGGAGCTCACGGTGCAGCCTTGCTTGTGGAGTTCACTTTAGTGCAGGACCTGGTCCTTCTTTCTGGGATCTGGTCAGGAGCCAACAGGAATGAGGACTGTATAGCTTGCTCAGCATGCAGATAGTTTGAATTAATTTACTTCCAAGAAAAACGAGGTATTTTGAGCATGAGTTGCAGATGGTAGCGTGGCAAGGAGGGTACAAATCTCTGTGCTGGGCATAAACGCTTTTTCACACGATGCAAGCAAAGCACAGGGGAGCACATGACAGCACATTCAATTTTAGGTTGGTGCTGTGCCCTCTGCTGAAAATCTGCCAAATGAGTGAGTTACAAGAATCTTTGAATGCTCTATCTAGGCCAGCAGCAGCATACTTGGAGTGTATATTGTAATAAACAGATACTGTTTGAAGAGTTTACCAAGAGGCAGGAAGCCATTGGATACAGCAAGAATAAGAGAAGGCATTTGTGAAGGTGTGATTTCTAGAGGCTTTCCAATAAAAATGACACAGTTTCCTACTCTTGGGTAAAGAATAGCATTAATACATGATCATAGCAAGGTTATAGGCTATTACCTTGCTCTTCTTACTGTCCCAGTCACACAGCTAATAGAAGTAGGTTTGGCTTAATATTTGCTTTGGTGTGGGGTTTCAGCGGTGGACCATGGACCCTGAAGTATATGTGCAGTTCTCTCTCTTGTTCAACAGTGTACTTCAATATGTGCCCCATTTTAGGTATACGAAAGCTATGCAGAAATTAGTGCAACTGTGTGTGTGCTTAAAGTAAAGTGCACATGCTTAAGTAACCTGACAGAGCATCTACAAATGTCATATTTATAGTTTTTCCCCCAAGACCAATGGTAGTAAAAGCTCAGTCCAGCTGCCATTTCTGTGTAATTAATTAGAAATTTCAATTTTTTAAAATTCAGCTTTCCTCTAAAAAAGTGACTACATAAAAATTGTACTGTTTTGTCTAATGTATTTCCTTCTCCATATTCACATTATTGTAATTCTGCTTGCATAACTTGTTGCCATTTAGCTCTGTAAGTAGTTTACAGTCAATATATCACAGTGATCAGGATTCTGTGGTGTCTTTGACATAATTTGTTGAATATTTTAAATAGATTTTGAATTCAGGATTATGTTTTTTAATTGTTTTTGAACTGTGAGCCAAGTAGATCCCAGCTGGCCTTTGAAAATACATGTTTTGTTTGTAGGATAGCAGTTGATAAAGACACCTTTTTGAATGCAAACTGAGCCTCTTTGGTCTGGAAAGACAATAAAAATGGATCCTCACGTTGGTATTTTTAGAACCACATTATAACATGCTGACCAACTGCAAAGGGTGAAGAAGTTGAAGAGTGCAATTCTCATTAAATTATGTGGGGAGAATTTCTTGCTGAAAGCCTGACATGAAGTTCACACAAGGAGACAGCTCAAGCTATTACTGTGTTTGAGTCAAGCTATTACCTGCACCTGAGAAGGAAATGTGAATAATTGATTGGCATCTTTTTCTGCATCAAATTGAATTGCCATTTTATCCAAAATGTGTCAGCTGGAGGAGAATGGTGAAGCAATGGAGAGATGTTATGGACTAGTTCTTTCTCCTGGGTAATTCTTCTGATATAACTATAGCAGTGATTATTTTTACATTTAGTATTTATAAAGGTAGCCTCACTAGATAAAGTGATGCATTTACATGGACATGTTAAAATGAGTCATTACTAGTTTTAATTCTTTTTTGGTTAGTCTGGAGATTGTCTCATGTGGCCTCATGAACTTTGCACAAAGACCAAAACCTAAGGCAGTCATTTTGAGTAGAGATGAGGAATGTGATCAATTTGTTGTGATTTGCAAGAGAAGTTACAGAACCTAACATTCACTGATTTGGTCAGGGAAGATTAATAGGATCTTGCAGACCTTACCTCAGATGCTTTTAAGTTTCTTGTCTGCAGAATTTTGATAGGTAAGATATGTACAAAATCTGCCATTTACACAAGAAAAATAAAGCTGTGTTTCCTGAGAAGACAGTCTTCTGAATATATGTTGTAATTTTTGTCTTTTAGATAATTCTTGTAAGTTCTTCCCATAATGACCGTGACCAAAGCCTTTTCATAAGCACGGATGAAGGAGCCACTTTCCAGAAACAACCCATTACTTTCTTTGTGGAAACTCTCCTTTTTCACCCGAAAGAAGAAGATAAAGTACTTGCTTACACTAAGGAAGGCAAGGTAAATCTTGAAGACACTGCATTTGTTTGAAGTTTAGGAATTACTTTGTTAAGAAGATATAAACCAGTTATGATTATGCTGATTAGTATTAGATTTTATGAAATATCAGTTGCCCAGAAGGGAATCATATTCTGCTTATGGGGTTTATTTAAATATTTATTGTATTTGTGTCAAAATCTTTGTTTTTACAGTAATTTCAATCCTGGAATTTTTAGTTGATACGGATATTGGTAATATTTATCTTCCTGCGTAATATAGTTAAATAGTACCTCAGAAATGTGCTCCTCCCTCAAAAGTGACCATAAGCAATTGCTCAGTAATTTATACTGTAGTAGAGCTAATGAAGCTGAAATAGTGCCTCCAATGGCTATTCATGGGATGTAAAAGAAAGTAATACAAAATAAACAGCACAGTCGTACAGCAGAAGAGGATTTGGAGAATCAATGAATGTATAGAAATGTCAAATAATTCTCTCTCTTACAATGTATTTGTACCGCTTTCAGACTCAGGAGTTGTATCATGTGGTTTGTGAATTTTGATCATCTTTCAGATTTCTTCTGGTTAAATTATAAAGTAACATTTCTGGATGTGTTAGGGTAAACACCAATGAGCAAGCACACAGTCTATAAGTGTGTAGTTCATCTTTTTTTCATGGTGCCAAAACTGCAGCTGTAAAATCACTGTGATTCTGGTCCTGGTAGTGGTCTTAACTCACCTCCATCATTACTCCTGTTTTAAACTGAAATTAGTAAACTCTACTCCAGTTTAATCCTCGTCAGACTTCACAGAAGGTGTATATTTAGGTGGTGAGATTAGTCAGAAAAAGTTGCTCACACTGCAGCCAAACACTGCACTGATTTCAATGATGTTATAGAAGTTAATAGCTGATACCAAAACAATTCATGTTTACAACCATTTGCAAATAAGGATAGAACTAGGATAAAAGACATAGCAAATCAAAATCAGTCACAAATTATGTGAAATATTTTCCTTAACATTTTCAATTTGAAATCCTAACAGAATTACAAATGTACTGAATGCATGTTATGTACACAAAATACTTCAGGGAAGCCTTAAGTTGTGAAAAGCCCATGTTATGAAAAGCTCTTTTTTCAGTTTGACTTTTGTTTCTGATGATAGATACAATTCCTGAATTTTGTATAGTTTGATGTTAGTCTTGAAAAACTAAATGGCAGAAACTTGAAGTGTAAGAGTCCAAAGAAGTGTATTGAAGAAGTTGACCAGCCACAAGAAGTGGGTAGAAACATTTGCCAGTAAAGAGAAGGGGGCAGGAGCACCAAGAGAAGCATTTGCTTTGTATTTTGATGAATTATGCGTGATAGGGATTTTTTCAGGCAATTTATCCTTAGATCATCTTCCAAATGGAGTGATACTATTATTTGCCACATTTAAAATGTGACTGGACAAAAAAACTACAAAATATTCAGTAAAGAATAGCTCTACATTAGTAGCAGGAGGATTAGTCAATCTGATAGACTGTTCTCAGGCTTTCAACCTAACACCATAAAGACTTACTGGACAAGACCTATGTCTTTACCTAAGATGTGTAGGAATGAAGGATGCCTTTAAATATAAATGGGTCAGTAACCTGCTTAAATTTTGTATAATATCTGATACATTTGGCCTGGTGGGGAGAGGAGGATGAAGTGATGTTGGCAAAGGAGGAGCTGAAAATCAAAATTGCAACCTGACATAAAAAGGTCACCGTCTAAAATCAATGGTCTTGAGAAAGAGTGTTGATCTGAATTTGGCCTAGGGAGATGGTATACTCTCAGTTTTTGAGTTAAGTAACTTCACCTTCACTGAAAAAAAGTAGTATCAATCTGAAACTCAGGAGAAGCCATTACCTCCTGTTACTGAAATCATTTCTTACAAAGGCATTTTTGAGAATACAAGCAATACAGGATCACGTCCTACATAAATTGCAATCTTGCTTCTCTGTCTACTGGAACATCACGGCCTTTCTCACAACTTCTGATTTGATTTAGGGCTTATTTTATATTGCAAAATATGCATTGTTCTTTCATCCAGAACCCTAGATTTTTTTAAAATAAAGCTCTAGCCTCTAGCTGACGCTATAAAAGAATGCAAATCCAGTCAATGTGGATGGATTAATCCATTTAACTGCCTCAAATCTATACTCTCTTTTTCTGGCTACCTCAGTTATAATGAGTAAGCTATTCACGGAGTCTATATAAATGCTTTTAGATTTTTTTAAAAATCGACAGGGGTACAGTAGATTTTAATTGCTCATTTGGCAGCTGAAAGGATGAAAAAATGGCAAAACCAAGTAAACCATTTCCAACTTTTTTAAAAAGTGATTCCACACATCTATTACATGGGTGGTAATAAACAGAATTATAAGATCTATTAGATGTGTTTGCAGAAGCCAGAGATTTTAGCTGTCCGCTAATGTAACTGCTTTTACCCCATATCTAATCTCATTTAGTAGTTTTATCATATGTACCCATTAAAAACCAAAACACAGAAGGGTCTTTTTTTTTTTTTTTTTAATTAAAGGAAGTTGAATGTGTGCATAAGTTAGTTACACATTATTTTTTATTTATTTCAAATACTGCCTCGGTTAAAAATTCCTCTCAGTTTGAATATACCTTATCAGTCCTACTTCATGCTCCCTTACTGTAAAATTGCAAGGGCTTCACCCCACACTAAATCAAACTGTTCATTCATAGGGTCCCAAACTTCAGTCTTAAATGTGTGTGAGGGGAGGTAGTTTGGGTTTGGGGGTGGAGGGGGTTGGGTTTGGTTTGGTCTTTTTTACCCCAACTGCACAGGCATCACTGTTCTAATGGCGGGAATCTTCTCTCATTTTCTTCTGAAATTTATCCATGACAAAACTGTGTTCCTTTGTTCATGTGCCAGTGTTGTCCCTTATCCTAAATTGCTCTTTTCCCTCTTGCCAGGAACCTCTGAATTCTTGGCTTGCTTTGCAGCTTGGACACCAGGGTTAGGGCAGCGCATGAAATGATCATCTCTTCCAGATTTATAGAAGTCTGGTGAGGCACGTAACTAGCCAAACAGGGTCCACCCTTTTAGAAAGATGGTCAAACCAATGGTTTTCTTTTCTGTAAGGTAATGCCTGTTATGACAAATATTTGAAGAAGTAAGAAGCTTAGATTCTCCATCCTGCATGGTCCAGCCCGTTCAAAGCCAAATCCCTCCCTCCCAGGAGGCTACTCTAAGCTCTGTGCTGTAAAATACACTGGTTGCAGCAAACGCTAACCCACATAATAAAACTGAGATCAGAAAGTTAAGCAGGCAAATCAGGAGCCTGGCTCTGCAGACCCGTCATTAACGCATTTAGCTCTGAAGGCAAAGACTTTTTGATCCCTGATCCTTTCTGTCTGTGCATTGACTGTGTGAATGCTAAAGTAAGCAATCGGAGTCCTGGTTGTAGTTTCTTACCCAAACTATGATCTACCCACTTGAATTGAGCATGCAGTGAAACAAAGCTCGGTCATTGTGAAGTGAGTAAATGGGAAATACTGTTTCATCTCCAATTAAAATTTTAGTGAATTTACCCATAGAGTTTATGCTGAGATAAATTATCTCAGCCTTTATCTTTACATATTAGTATTGCCAGTTTTCTGTAGTAAAACATAATATGTAATTGTGGTTGGGTTTTTTTTATTATTTATTTGTCATTGAACTTGTCATTTTAAAACAAAAACATTACTTACTAGTCCTTATAAGACAATTTCCCCCAGAAGAGTCAGCGACTGAACTGGTGACGTATTCCCACATCAGAGAAGAACAATTTTACTTGCCTTTTTTTCCCTATTGGAGATATTAAGAGAAAACCCATCATATGTAAATTGGATCAACTAAGAAATGAATGCAGGCAGCAGGGGGCTTTAAATCTGTCTTTTTAGAAGTCCAGTAGATATTTCCTATTTTAACTAGAGGGAACACGTTACGAAGGCAAATGCTGGAGGAGGGAGATTTTTTAATAGCTATTTTATATTCCACTTTATTTTGAGGGAAAACAGCTTTCGTCTGCACTCTTGATATCCATCCGTATCACTAGCATTTGCTCTTTTAACCAGGGGTGAACTCTTCAGAGGGAAGATGGAGCTGGAGACTTACTCCTCCAGGCCATCTTCTACCTCTCTGCTGAGTGACCATTTCTTATGGGTCACAAATTGGTATCCATGAAGCAAACTCTTAAGTGCATCTCTCCTCTTCAAATCTCTTAAGCATTTTTCTTACATCTTTTAGTCTTATTTTAGCAGAGTTTTAAATCCTTTGACTTCCTGGCTTACTTATTTTTGATGGAATTAAGGCTTGAAGCATAAAGGGAACATTTGTGCTTGTTTGGTCAATAAATGGGAAGAAGAAGAAGAAAAGCATCCTTTTACTATCCCTCTTGTGTAACCATGCTGAGGTAAAAAAGAATCTGACCCAAAACGAACTGTGAATTGTTTTCATGGTAAGCAAGAAGACATTGTCACTGAGTTGTGTTTGTTATAGATTATATTTTAAAAGACTTTCTCTATGAAAGTTTATTACTCTGAAAAATGTTGCAGAGAGTTCCTGATAATGATTTTTTTTTTAATTGGTGTACAATCTGTCATTTTAGTAGGGATGTAGGACCTATCTTTGAAGATGTACAACATTAACAGTTTCCTTTTTTTTTTTTTTTTTGTAGGTTTATGTATCCATTGACTTGGGGAAAAAATGGATACTTCTGCAGGAACGAGTTTCAAAAGATCATATTTTTTGGTAAGAAGTCTGTTACAATTTTCCAGATAAAAAATGAACAGCAAAAACATTTAATTCTAATCAGGAAAGATGTTTCCAGAGGTACTGATGGGGACAGTAAGAGCCTTGGTGTATTTTGCAGATTGAGTATGTCAAATTCATACTCACGGCAGTGATCATACCAAGTGTCAGCAGATATAAGGGTTATAGGTCTGGATCTATGGAGCCCAAGATTTAGAGAGAGATGTAATGTCCAGTGAAATTGCTCTTCGTTTTACTGGTGAAATTGATCTTTAGAAAGGAGAGCAGTCTTTTTGCAGAGAAAAATCTATAACATTTTTTTAAAAGAGGCTGATTCAGATGCATTAACTGGAGTCATATATAAACTTACACTATTAAGGAAACTGGTGAAAACTATTACTTTATCGAGTACACATATATCAAATGATTTCATTTTCAGCTCAGATATTTTAGTGTCTCAAAATGTTTAGGAAGTGTTTTAAGTGGGTTGACAAAATGTTTGAAGTCAATGCCTTTTTTTATACATATGAAATTAATCTGAAAAGTGTGTAACTTCTTTTACACCAAAATTAACCTTTTGCTAGTGTTTTAAATTGATTTTGTATTTAAATATGGCTAATTTGCACTCTCAACATTTATCTGATTTCTACTGAAAAAGCCAGAGAATTCCCCGTTTTGAATTTTACTTCAGTGTTTAAGTGTGGACTATGCAAAACTGTATCATTACCAATAATTGGTATTTTTTTTATTACAGGATTAATCCTAACATGCTAGACACTTCTGTTCCCTAAATGACTTTTGATTTTAGTTCTAGAAAGACTCTGATCTATGTCAATTACGTAAAGTATAATTACCCATATGTCTGTGTAGCTGTATCATGGGGAGGAGTGGCTGGAGAGCTGCCCAGCGGAAAAGGACCTGGGGCTGCTGGTTGACAGGCGGCTGAACATGAGCCGGCAGTGTGCCCAGGTGGCCAAGAAGGCCAACAGCATCCTGGCCTGTATCAGCAATAGTGTGGCCAGCAGGAGTAGGGAAGTGATCGTGCCCCTGGACTCGGCACTGGTGAGGCCGCACCTCGAATCCTGTGTTCAGTTTTGGGGCCCTCACTACAAGAAGGACATTGAGGTGCTGGAGCGTGTCCAGAGAAGGGCAACGAAGCTGGTGAGGGGTCTGGAGCACAAGCCTTATGAGGAGCAGCTGAGGGAACTGGAGTGGTTTAGCCTGGAGAAGAGGAGGCTGAGGGGAGACTTGGAGGGGAGGCTCTCTACAAGTACCTGAAAGGGGGTTGTGGTGAGGTGGGTGTTGGTCTCTTCTCCCAAGTAACTAGTGATAGGACAAGAGGAAACAGCCTCAAGTTGCACCAGGGAAGGTTAATATTGGATATTAGGAAAAATTTCTTCACTGAAAGAGTTATCAAGCATTGGAAGAGGCTTCCTAGGGAAGCGGTAGAGTCACCATCCCTGGAGATATTTAAAAGACATGTAGACATGACGCTTAGGGACACGGTTTGGTGGTGGACTTGGCAGTGTTAGGTTTACAGTCGGACTTAATGATCTTAGAATCGTTTAGGTTGGAAAAGACCTTTATGATTCTCTGATTCTATCTGGCTTTCAGCAATGTTTTGTGGTTTGTTAGTGGTGTTGTCAGTATTGAAATGGATTTACCTGATCTTGGTTGCAAGAACTGCAATCTGTTCGGCATTCATGCTGTAATCCTCCTTGTTCTTCAGGTAGTTGCTTTTCTCTTGAGTTGAAATAGATACTCATCTTGGCCATAGCCAGAGAAAAACAAGACAAACGAAACCCCAACCTGCTTAAACTGCTGGTGTAGAGGTTACAAAACATGCAGAGCTGTTATGGTACCTAAAATATGCTGGCCACTGGCCCAAAGCGTAACTCGGTGAGTCCAAAGGTGTGCTGGCATGTGTGCTACTGCTGAAGCTGGACAGGGGGAGGTTATGACCCAGGGCAGAGACACGTGGATGGGTTAAACCCTGTTTGAAAGAGCTGGGAGCATGAGACCTAACCTGCCCTGCTGCCCTGTTGGTGTAATCATCCCTGGACATATCAAGGGAGCTTTTTCACACTTCCAGGTGCCTCTTTTTAAGTTTGCAACCTATTTACTGTCCATACTTTTAGAAAATCAGCTTGCGGTTGGTTTGTAGTAGCACCCATCTGATTTACTCCAGTTGGTCTCATCCTTTTCTGCTGAAAAACTTGAATCAGCCTGACACTTTCTGTTTACTTGCTCCTGCAAAATACAGCCGTATTGAAGAACTTATTTCTACACAGCAGCTGGAGTTTCATAGGCAATACACTTTACAGGTCTACCATGTGAAAGTTTATAATCATTTAGAAGTAACACAGTGGGTCAGAAATGTCATGTCTGCTGTATAACTGATTTTTCCTTAGCAAGATCATATAGGCTGTAAATCAGGAGGGCATGTGGTGCTCTATCTTTAATGAAAAAAGAAATTTCAAATGTATTAGCTCTGCAAACCGTCAAAGTCACTAACAGGTAAGCAAAAACAGTGGAAGTCTCTCTTTTGCAGACTTGTTTAATGGTGTGTTTCTTATTTGAGTCTAGGTATATTCACACTTGAATTATGAAAAAAGTACCGTACCACTGAAATATATGTCAGTTTTGCTCTGACAAAAAAATCTGTCAAGGTTTTTTTGTATGTGAGAATTAAAGCCAGCAAGTGCATGTTTAATATTAAGTCTGTATTTTGCTGTGTTCCAGAATCCTTATGTTTCCTTACATCATTCGGACACAAGCAGGAAAGTGTCCTGGAGCTTCAGTGGGAATAACTCCCATGTAGTACTTCAAAGTCATGGTTGTTCATAAACATCACATACCTCTCAGATAGCAATAATAAACTATAAGAGTCTGTATGTTTATAATCATTAGAAATATTTTCTAGGTTTTTGTTTTCCCCCTTTTCTCTATATAGACCATTCTGATTTCTCAAAAACTCTATCAGCCAGCAGCAGCAAGGATTTGGGAGCAGAAGTTGAGTGCCTCATCTGTACCAAATGATCCCTCTCTTAAACTTCCATAGAAATAAAGATAGATAAATATATTTTACTTCTAATATCATATGGGGCATTGCAATAAATAAAGAGTCTGCTGTGAGTGGAGGGTTGGACATGAGGGCCTTCTAGTGGAAGTTACTTTGTCATTATATGAAACTTTCCACTACTTTATGGCCCTCATCACCCGAGTTGTCAGAGCACCAGATAGAGACAAGTATTTGTGTAGGTTTCAACAGGTGTAAGAACATGGGCTTTGTCATACCTCAACTATTAGGACACTCTCTGCTAAGTCCAGTATTGTTTTCTTGGCAATATATAGCATCTGATGTGTTAAAGATAGATGAAATGAATGTGAAGTAATTGCACATCTCACTGTAAATGAGGGCATGGGTCTCGCTGATACTGGCTGGTTGTGCCAAGAACATGTTACAGGACAGATCTTTAGCAGATATTTCTTCGATTTCAGTCAAGTTTTGCTAATGAGATTGATAATATAGCCGAAGATTTTTATTTCAGTCTGGTAACTACAGATATTATCAGTCATAATATTTTCCTGTGCTTTGTAAAAACAATTTTTTCCTATGCCTCTGGCAGCAGACAGATCTTCATGCATTTTCTGAAGAAGCTTTTTTTTTTTTTTAACTCAATGAATATCTAAATGCAATTAATTTAATGGAATGTCTTATGTATATATATTAGGGGAAGGTCAGTAGGGACTGAGTATTTTAAACTATTTATGTTCAAATCTTATGCTGTGGGTTTATAAGCAATATATTAAAACAATCTTCTAGACTTTATTTGCTTTTCAAGTGTTCTGGACCATCCCTTAAGTATCTTTGCAGATTTAATGTATGGAATTTGGTCTTTCATGGTAGTGGAACTAGTGAAAAGATTATTGGTATCAGTCGAAAGTGTATACTACCATCTCTATTTCAGGAGCATAGAATATTTTCTTCCCAGCTGTGATACAGGGTGGCATTTTCATAGATTTAATCATAGAATGGTTTGGGTTGGAAGGGACCTTAAAGATCAGCTAGTTCCAACCCCCCTGCCATGGGCAGGGACACCTTCCACTAGACCAGGTTGCTCAAAGCCCCATCCAACCTGGCTTTGAACACTTCCAGGGATGGGGCACTCACAACTTCTCTGGGCAACATGTTCCTGTGTCTCACCACCCTCATAGTGAATAAATTTTCTTACCCTCTCTCAGATGGTTTCCCCATTTATTTCATTTATTCTTTTAGAACGGAAAGCTGACTAATCCTTCATAGAAGTTTGTCTTCTTCCAGCATCTTAGGAGGCAAAAACAGGTTTCCTAGAGGGGTGGTCAAACCTGTCAGTGTTTAAGAGGCATTTGGACAATGCCCTTAATAACATGCTTCAACTTTTGGTCAGCCCTGAAGTGGCCAGGCAGTTGGACTAGATGATGATTGTAGGCTCCTTCCAACTGAAAATACTCTATTCTGTTCTATTCTAGTTTATAAACAAAAGAGCTGTAAAGCTGCAGATATATGTAAAGATGTTGTAAAACAGATGTATTCTAGAAATTTCTTTATTTTTCTTTGATAGTTTTCTCATTCAAGTTGAAATGAAAGAATCAAAATATAGAAAAAAGGGAACTTATTCAGAAAATATAGAAATACTGGAAATAAGTGCTTTGTTCATTAAAAAGCTTTTTAAATTTTTTCCAAAGCAAAAGCCTGAAATGCAGATTTGAAATTAACTTAGTAAAATTAAATACTAAGTCACACTGTAATTCAAGACAAAAAAGAATCATTTTGTATCAACATTTAGAAAAGAAACCTTTTATTCTATATAAATACTAGCTAGGAGGATTCTTTTTTTTTTTTTAATGTGAAAAGTTTTAATTTTGAGCAAATTCTTGTGCTTTAAAATTAAGAAACTGATTACCGTGACTGGTTTTACTGCTACCTATAAACTGCAACTGGCCATGCAGTATTGCCCCTGTGTGATGATTTCTGTTTAAGGGATGTTATAGTACTCATCCTTTATAACTACTTTTTCCAATTCTTGGTATATTTGTAGGAGGGAATGCCAAGAGATATGACCTATCCCAGTCAAACATTAACACCCACGTATCACATGGTATGAAATTGGTTTTATATATCAAGCCCATTTTAAAAAAAGAACCGTGTATTATGTGGCAGTCTTTGAGAAGAAGAAAGAGTAGTGCAGTTCAGGATTCCTCTGGCTCTGCTGCTGTTCTCAGTCCCGAAGGCTTACGCACCAGTTCCTTTTGATTTCTCAAAATAGAGCTTAGTAATACATAAGCAAAGAATAGATTGTGAATCAGCTGTCTACACCAGCACAAATATACCCCAGGACAGTAAGTCATGAATAGGTAATTACCAGAGAATTAGGCCCAGCACGTTGCCTTTATGACACTGTCTAAAGCCTTTGAAATGCTTTATCCTCGATATGTGGATTCTGTGCTATGGCGTGTCTGTTACTCATATTTTTAGCTATAGGTTCTCCATTTTCATGAGAGCTGAGAACATAGAAATAAAAAATTACGAGTTTATTTGGGTAGAGCAGTTGTTCTCAGGGGACCAAAGTTCTGTTCTCATCATGAAATCCCATACGAGTAATCAATCACAGTTGTACCCATTAACGTCAGTGTAGTGAGTTCCTGGCTATTCAAGTGTCGGGTGAAGGGGGATTTCAGCGATGGTGTGCCCTGAAGGAGAGAGAAATGCAAAAAGGATTCCATTGAGCCTTTAACGTTGAATTTTGTGTGAAAGGCTTTTGTGTGGGAAGCCAAGGATCTGTGAGGGCAGTCATTCTTACGTTCGACTTAGTTGCTTGGGATGATATTTGTTTCTATTTCTGTCTGCGTGGTGATGTGTAATGACTGTATTGGGTTTATATGGCAAGGTTTGGTAGCAGGGGCGTTCAGGGCTTCTGTGAGAAGAGATCAGGAGCTGCCCCCATTTTGGACAGAGCCAGTTCCAGTTGACCCCAAGACAGACCCACCGCTGGCCAGAGCTAAACCCATGAGTGATGCTGGTGGTGCCTCTGTGATCACATATTTAAGAAAGGGTAAAAAGGCTGTGCAACAACAGCTGGGAGAGAGGAGTGGGACGAATGTGAGAGAAACAGCCCTGCAGGCACCAAGGTCAGTGAAGGAGAAGGAGGTGCTCCAGGCACCAGGGCAGAGGTTCCCCGGCAGCCCCCAGGGAAGCCCACGGGGAGGCCGGCTGTGCCCCTGCGGCCATGGAGCTCCACGGGGGAGCAGATCTGCACCCGCACCCACGCCGGAGCAGGGGGATGCCCGAAGGAGGCCGTGACCCCATGGGCAGCCCGCGCTGGGGCCGGCTCCTGGCAGGGCCTGTGGCCCCGTGGGGGGGGGGAGGGGCCCCGGGAGCCCCGGCTGGAGCAGGTTTGCTGGCAGGACCTGGGACCCCGCGGGGGCCAGGCTGGAGCAGCCTGTTCCTGAAGGACGGCACCCGTGGGGGGCCCAGGCTGGAGCAGCCTGTTCCTGAAGGACGGCACTTGTGGGGAGGCCCGGCCTGGAGCAGTTGGTGAAGAACTGCAGCCTGTGGGAAGGACTCACGTTGGAGAAGTTCATGGAGGACTGTCTCCTGTGGGAGGGACCTCACATTGCAGCAGGGGAAGACTGTGAGGAGGAAGGAGCGGCAGAGACAGCGTGTGATGAACTGACCACAACCCCCATTCCCCGACCCCCTGTGCCACTGGAGAGGAGGAGGGAGAGAAAATGGGGAGTGAAGCTGAGCCTGGGAAGAAGGGAGGGGTGGGGGGAAGGTGTTTTATTTAGTTTAGTTTTTTTTTCTCACTATCCTACTCTGTTATTAATTGGCAATAAATTAAATTTATCTTCCCCAAGTCAAGTCTGTTTCACCTGTGACAGTAACTGGTGATCTCCCTGTCCTTATCTCAACCCACAAGCTTTTCATCTTATTTTCTCCTCCTGTCCTGTTCTGTTAAGAAGGAGGAGTGATAGAGCAACTTGCCAGGCACCTGGTGGCCAGCCAAGGTCAGCCCATGGCAATGACAAACCACTCCAGCTCTGCTGTTTGGATAAAGGTGGCAGGAAAAATGGTTTTGTTAAAAAGCATTTAAGCCTAGGGAGTAAATAAGTAGCAGCACACGTTGGCTCTGTAGGGCATTGGCTGAATCATTGAAGGTGCGTCTTTCAAAGCAGATGTGAAGGCGGCAAGGCCTGAAACACAAATCAGTCATCATCAAATGCATTTTTATCTTGTATGAATCAAATCATAGTTTGTTCTCCCTCAGTAACCAGGTTGCCAGGAGTCAATACCATTTTAAGCTACCAAGCAAAAACATTTGCATGATTTTGACTTGCTTTCTAGGCAAGGTGGTACCCTTAAGCCAATTGCTAGAAATTGGTCAGTATCAACCGGGAACTTGTAACCTTTTGGATAAACTTCATATTCAGAGATTATGAGAGGGGCAGATAGAGGAGACTGGCAAGTTTTCAGATGGCCTTTGGTTGGAGGCTCCCACACAGCAGTGAGCAGGTTTGTTTTGATTTGGTTTTGTTTTCAGATATCCTGCTTGAAGCTGTCTCTTTATTTAATATGCACCCAAGTGAACTGCATCAAATATTTAACAATTAAGGGTTCCACTGGAGGAGAGAAGATATATGTCTGTAGCAGACTCTACTTGATTAGTGTTTGCAGACAACTGCTCTCCTACAAAAAGAGCCTGGACTACTGGAGAGAAGTCTTTCCTGCTTGAAGTAAAATATGAATCCTAATTATGATGCAGGAGACTGATGCTTATGATTCACATTTTGAGATGTGTAGTGTTACATGGTAGTGGTAATTTTTCTTCATGTGTATTACATAAATATCAAATTTCAGGTGTTTTTCTAATACTGCATGCAACTAGAGTAAGAAAATACTGGGGCAATTTGTGAAAAGAGAGTTAGCTGAATAAAAGAAAAATTATTATTAAAATAATGCCAAAGGTCTCATAATAGTAATTCTTGACAGAAAATTCTAAATTCTTGGAATTTTGGCATGGTTATTTAAAAGAATGAAACACCTAATGGTTGCATCATGGAATATACATTTATACACAGACCAAGGCAGATGCAGAGGGCTTGTTAGTCCCCTCCGTTGCACCATTTTCATGCTGATGTAACGCTGTTAACATCAGTGGAATTACCTGGCAGAGCACTAATGCAGAGACGTGAAGAATTAGGATATACAACAGCTAATCTTTCAGGGTAACTTCCCTAAAGTCTAAAAAACCATATGTATAAGAAAGGTCTCTAGTGTTCCTCAGGAGACTAAATTCATGCCTGAATGGAAACAAAGGTGCACTGATTTCCCTCTGCTTCTCATTGTGTTTTATTAGGTGCAGCTTTAAGACATAAACGAGTTTAGACATGCAGAAAGGCTGCACCGGGGCTGAGGCAATTGCACCTCTGCACCACCAAAAGGGGGTATATTGCAGCTTTTCTTCCACAGGATTGGTGCTCAACTGCCACCATGATTTGGTGATTTAAGAAACGGAAAACTAATCCCTACAAAAAGTTCTGAAACGACATTCTGCAGGACTGGTTTTCCCAAGAGTGTCAACATGGTGTCAGACAAGCACAAGGGAGATGATGGGAACTTGTGTTCACAGGAAAGGGAAGAAGCATATTGAGGCCGTCTATATTTACACCACCCTACGATCAAGTTGGGCTATTTTAATTCTGAAGTGTTGTAACCACGCTGTTACATGATCTGAAGTGCTGGCATGTTGCACTTGCTTTATCCAGCATGATATACTTGGTTAAGAAATATTTCTTTTCCTATAGGAAGACTTGTCTGATCTAAAATTAACGTTAGTCTGAATTTCACTGGTAATTTTAATGGTTGAATGTAAAACGCTAGAACAACCCAAA
The DNA here is from genome assembly GCF_000687285.1 of Phaethon lepturus. Classification (NCBI taxonomy): domain Eukaryota; kingdom Metazoa; phylum Chordata; class Aves; order Phaethontiformes; family Phaethontidae; genus Phaethon; species Phaethon lepturus. Next base: position 5,703 of record NW_010565495.1, on the reverse strand, counting down.
CCAGAAAACCCTAAGTTCAGTGGCGAGCCCTCCTTTACCCAAGTAAAACAAATAAACAAAGAAATGGTCCAAGATTGCTGAGATATGAACACTTTCATTGCAAACTACTGTGAGAGAAAAAGCGAGGGAGGGGAATTCTAACCAAACCATGCAAAAAACCCTGCTTAAATTGAGAAAAATAAATAGTTCCTGAGAAAGTGCTTGTTCTACTTGGGGAAAAAAAAAAATTAAAAACTGATGCTGAAATGCCAACTAAAAAGGAAAAAGCTGTTGGATTATCAGGGTCCATTGCATCTGTGCTTTATAAAGCAGAAGAGGTCCTATCTTAAAGCCAGCTGAGGAACAGTAAACTGTGCTTGTGAATGGATGTGTGAACACAATCCTCACACTGGTACAATGCATTTATGTTGCAGTAGTAATAGGTTTGTAAATGAAAATGCAAAAAAATAAATTGTCTTATATTTCTTCCTCAATATGAAAAAACATATAATTGAGCCTTCCTTTTAAATGGATCATTTACAGTCTGTGTTCCTGTATGTACATTGTTTGCCCATCATTTTAAGAAAGCTATATCGCATGCGCAAAGGGACCTGTGTTTAGCCTGCATAATGTCATACAACTTTTCCTTTGGTTCATGATTTAAGCACAAATGAAATAACAGTATTGCTTTTTACAGTATTGTTGCCAGAGGAGTCCACTGAAATAAGTAGACTAGTTTATTCTTCAGGGGTATAGCTTTAAGTTCTCTGCATTAGCTATACTCTGTTCTGAAGATTTTCTTAGCAGCCATAATAGATGGTGTCTTTTTTGCAATAAAAGGGCTATTCCTAAGCATTTGTAAAGGTGTGTAAAGGGACTTCGGAGTTCAGAAGCTCTGCTCTATAGCTGACATTCACAAGTAGAATTTGAGGGTAGTAAACAGAGTCTCTGCTGTTATAGCTCATATGTACAATTAGAGTAATTGAAAACATAAAATGTGTTTTTGAAATATTCTGCTTAATTTGGGCCTTGCAGAATGGATAAACTCTGCGCTTAAAGGGTACATCTCACCTGTTAGACTTGTCTGAAGTTAGAGATCTACAGGTATTGCTTAATGATAATTTCTTTTGGCAGCATTGTATCTTCTGACTTTGTAGGGTCACCTTTGAATTAGACAATTCCCAAGACTGGGACCTGGTAAGTTCAACGGGATGTCTGAGGCAGTGAAGGAGAGGCAAGACTGGCAACACAGAACGGGGTGGCTTAATACGGTAGAGCGAAGAGGAGAAACGCTTGTCAAACTGCAGCACGGGACTGTCCTCCTAAACCTTCTTCACGGTCAATGGACACCACAGGAGGTGATCCAGCTGGTTTAGGAAGAGAGGACTTACCCTTTGGAAGTAACTGTTCTCCTGTATAATGAAGGATAGTTTTAAAAAGGGGAGTAGGAGAAATGTCTGAACCTCAGGGGGAAAGAGGTATTACTTTTTCTTGGCTGGGTTAAAAAAAAAAAAACCCTTCCTTGTGATTTATTCACATCTACTCAAATAAAACTCTAAAGGAGAAAAGTAGTCTGGGTTGGAGATTTTAATTTTCTGTGTCCATGCAGTGTTTGTTAAAACAGATCAGTTACAACCTCTTGCACTAAAAGATTACACTGGAAATGAGACTAGAGGCTAGTTGTGCCAGCTGCCACTGTTAGGAGGAACAATGTAGACATGAGATCATTGTCACTTCTGAGCTGTTGAAAGAAATACGAGAAGGTAAAGATGGTGACAAATGCCTCAAACTGTGCTTAGGAAATTGTGTGTGATAAATTATAGATATAAGAGGTTGTTTCAAAAGTACCCAAAAACTACCTTTGCATTATTGATGGCAATCAGCATGTCAATCTGAGCCTTGAAAAATTTCAATCCTAAAGTTTTTGTTAGTTTGTGGTTCAGCTGCATGAGGTCCAGCACAAAAAATAAAATATTCAGCAAACATAATTTTCTTCCTCCAAAAACCTGACTGCAGAGTTAATAGCAGGTTTGATCTGGTGTGTTGTGAATATCTAGAAAAATAGATACAGTGCACACAGCTAAAAAGTTCACACATCCCTTCCTTCTGCTCGGATATATTCTTATCAGACCTCAGTGAGTGTTACATCTTCTCTGACTTAACATGTTGCCTCCAAAATGCTAGAATAATTTGTGTTTCAGAAACCAGTTTCTTACTAAATGGAAGACTTTTCCATGCATTTACTAAAAAATTCCCCCTAGAAATGTCCTTCACATCTCATGGCTTGGCGAGGGCTCATCCCTCCCCCTCTCCTTCCTTCTTCAGACTGGCAATTTATCTTATTAGGGAAAAACAGCATATGTGATTATTTCTGGTTGTTATGCAGCAGTGGAAATCATCCAGTCTCTTCCCTGGCCTGTGTTCCCAAGGAGCCACCGATTACTGAGTCTGAGTTTTAATCACTCCTCATAAATCAATGCTATTAAAAACATTAAACAATGATGTAATTTCAATCCAAAGTATAATTTTATTGCATTTGATTATTAATAATTGTATCAAAATGATAATTTTCTCTTACATATTTTAATGGGCTTTTTTAATATTTGCATCCAGCTGCACTTTATCACTCAATGTATCTCCTTTGTGTGTCTTCAACTCGCATCTGCTGACTTGATGGACTCTTGCCGGGCCAGTGAAGAGCCTTGTGAAGAGCGATGTAGCTATGGGAGTGGGGCCGGATTCTGCTTCGCTTACTGACAGCACAACTGTCAGCTCAAAGCTTTCTCTGCAGATTCTGCCTGACTAATGACAATGGAAGGGCCAGAAAAAAGTGCAGCTGAGGCTGCTGTCCCCAGCTTGGGATGGAAGCCCTGAGGGTAGAAAACTCATCTTTTGGCTGAGAATATTTGACATGGGAGATATTAAGAGAAAATCAGCCTGTATTCCCATTACAACTTTTCAAAGTTAAACTGCACCTTGATCAATTCTGACTGAATTTCCTTCTCAGGATATTCCTCTCAGAATTATTCTTCACTTCCTTCCTTTGTCAAAGCAGAATCTACTCTTCTTTTGAATATACTAACCAAAGATATATCAATTCATTATGGAAGCCATGTGTCAAGTTTAAGATATTTCTAATAAGAATGGAATCTAAGTTTTTTTAGCACTAAATGTGCCTTGTAGTCTCAAATGTCAAAGGTAATTGTAAAAAGATGCTCTAGCACTTGCCAGTGCATGTGAGTGTATGCGCATATAAAAATGTATGATTATGAAGTTTTGTTTCCAATTTTGTACCTATTTCTGTTCTTTTTTCCAATTGATCCTATTTGTATGCATATTTTACTAGAAAAGATACTAAAGGTATTTAAGAAAAATGTGTCATGTACAGAAAAAATAGTTTCCATCTAGAAGTTAGTAACAGGGCATTATAAATGGGGTTTACTTTAATTTCGCAGCTAGAATATTAAAGCTGGTTAGTATGAGATCCTCTCTTTTCTTCCATCTACATAATTATTATTCTGTAGCTGGCTCTGCATAACTTGATTATATTATGTTCTCAGGGCCGTTGCTGGAGTTGATGGAGACCCTGATTTAGTTCATATGGAAATCCAGGACCCCAGTGGAGGTATGCAGATGAAAATGTTATCAATTGATACCCTAGTGTATAGTAATTTCTCTTTGTTTTAGAGAGTACTTTTTATATTGTTTTTAAAACTAGTCAGAAGAGAAATTGTGCAAGTCAGATTCTTTCTCTGTTTATCTGTAGTCAGCAAAGCTATCCTGTTATATAAAAATACAGTATAATTTTAAATTTACTTGTTTTCCACTCTAAGACGAATTGACGTCAAGATGCTATGCTCTGTTGAAAATGTCCATTAATAGCGCAATTTATTCTGGCAGTTAAACATTGAACATTTTTTCCCGATTTGCAAATAAAACTGGCAGTGCAGCATTAGTGCTGGGTAAGTGTCTGTTAAAGTGAATCGTTTCATATGTCACTCCTACTGCACTAACCACCATCTCCTAGAATTTCCTCATGTTACACTATCCAATATACTTTGAGATTTCAAAAGGAAAATAAATGAAAAAGTGGATTAGCAGTCAGAATGTGCTGTACTAAAGAGTCACCATGATTCCAGTGCTTGTATAGTTTCTTGTTACTGGTTGTACCCTTGAAAGATAATTTAATTCCTTGAATAAGATCATCTGAGTTCCTGTGCAGTCTTAAAAATGAGTTGTAAAGAATACACAGTTTGACTTTCCCTGATCCAGTAGTTTTTCTTCATTTGAGCCCTCTTAAAAAATCAAAGTTGCCATGTTAAAATCTGGATGACAAAGTTTCTAAATCTTTTAGCAGTGTCATTTCTGAGACTTGGTGACCCCTACATAGCACGAACTGCTCTGTTTAGACACAGTGTTAAGATGATTCTTCAGGAGCTGGATGGAAAGATTTTTTTTTTTTTTTTATTTAACAGCAACAGCAGAAAAAGAAAAACCTCTCATGAAATATCTCCTGACTGGGTTCTCAAAAAAATGACTTTGTGCACTTATGGTCAGTACAAGCATTGACATTGATTTTAATGGAAACAGTATCTTTGTACTACCTATCTGATAAAGAACTATAATGCTTGTCATGTGAATTATGAATAGCTGCAAGACTATTCCATGGCCCATTGCTGTGCTTGCTCAAATATCCATGTGCTGATGACTTGGACATAAGTGGGAAAACTTGGATTGACTCTAGCTGCCTCTTAAACAGATCCAGATTTTAAAACAAATATTTGTATCTAGTATACCAGTTTGGCCTTTTCTAATTGCAAGTCATAAAGTGTGGAGTGCATTTCCTATCACACTGCAAAAGTAATGAAGGACATGTGTGGGGGTGCATTATTTGCTCTTTCATACTATATCTGGAGCATGGGGAGAATTAGTCATCTGGACACAGGATTGTGTCTATAACATTTTTCTTGCTGCAACTGGGAAAGTCACTCAAGTACTTTGTGCTCAGAAGCTAGTGAGGAAAGGTGAGCTGTACGAGGGCTCGAATGGAGAAGATCTTTGGGCCACAGCTGGTGTAGGGTAGGATTATTGGCTCTGCTCTCTCTGATAAGAGCAGATTGCATCAAAGATACAGTGAAGCTGTTCTGACAGCCCGGACAGAGAGGGTATTCCTTGCCCATTGCTAACTGGAGAGCGAGGCCATAGCCTTCACTGATATAAATCAGTCCAGGCTTTTTCAGCAAGGTATTAACTCTGAGTACAGAAGTCCTGCCCCAACAGAGCAGTTCCAATAGTGTAGTAATAGCGTGTCTTAACTTTCCTACAGAGGTTTGAAAATAGCCTTTACAATTCTGCACGCTGCCTATTAAAAGGAATCTGATTCTCTTCTCACTCATCACAATTTTATACTGGGATTGATCTATTGATTTCAGTTATGTTGTGTCAGGCTGCCATTTCTCCAAGTGAGTAATTTGGATCTGTGCATAGGTTAAGTGAGAAAAGACGCTCCTTCTATTATCCCCACCCTTGAAAGTCTCATTCATCTAACCCCTAATCTCTCTGGACCAGCAAAATTTGGATAATAACAGGCTGCCTTCCAGGAATGATCTGAACTGTAAGCAGTTAATATATTCTCAGTACATTGGAGATTGAAAAACTCTTGCATGACAGTTTAATATAATAATTTTACAACTAAGTCGACTGGCAAAGGCAGTGCTTTCCCTA
>NW_010565494.1:23565-29912 GCF_000687285.1 Phaethon lepturus | reverse complement strand
GGCCCCCGTTTCGCAAGACTGCGGCAGATTCGCCGCGGAGGGTCTAAGGGGTGGGGGCAGCTCCAGCTGTGCATTCCCGTCCGCACTTTCGTCTCCCGGCGGGACGGGCGGTGTGGGTGTGAGTCAGTGTGCGTGTCGCAGCCAGTGCCATCCCTTGCGAGAGCAACGTCCCCTCCTCCCCGGTCAGGCAGGGTCGCGGTGCTCTGGAGGCCGTGCAGCCTGCCCTGGGGCACATGGGCTCGAGCCAGGCTGTGCCGGGCCATGGCTTCCTTTGAAGGACGGGGGTGACCCCGGAGGCCACCATCCCCACAGGCCTTTGCTGCGTGCTGCCCACCCAGGGCCGATGTGGGGCTTAGGAGGCTTCTTTGGCCATGGGTGGAGCGGGGCCTTCCCTTTCCCTGCTTCGGCCATGATTCCCTGCTCAGCGGCCAGACTTGCCTCAATGGAGCACCCGACAACAGGTGTGGGGCTGGCAGGGTAGGCAAAGCCCCGCAGCAGGGCACGGCATCTGGCAGCTGAGGCTTTCTGTGCCTTTCAAAACCTACCTGGCGGTAGGGCTTTATTTCAAAGCAGCAGCAGCTAGCCTAGGCAAATAGAGCTCTGAGTGTTAACAGCTGCTCTCCATGCTTCCTTGGAGTTGGGAGCTGGTGTAAGGCACTCAAAGTGTCTGCAGTGCTTTTTTTTTTTTTTTTTTTTTTTTGTATTACAACTTAATTCTGAGAACTGTTCTCTCTGGAGGCTGCAGCACCTTAAGGCAAGATGCTGAGTAGCTTGAGATGGGAGTATACCTCTCTAGGAATGCAGCCCGTCAGGTCCTGATGCAAAGCTGAATTGGGAAGGATGCCTTTTCCCTGCTTGTCTACCCTGGCAGCTAGATGGAGCGCTGTGTGCTTTCTGAAAATCATCATGCCAGAAAGAGGTAGCGGAGTGCTGGTTCTGTCAGGGCTGGGAAAACAGGAGCTGGAGCTAGACAGGGGTTTGCATCGTGGTAGCTGCAGTTGCCAGGTGCTCCATGGCCAGGAGTGACATGTTGGTCATCATTGAAAGACCTGAATGTTCTCAACCATCACCTTCAGGGCCAATGGCTAGACCAAACCTGGCCAGTGCTTGCATACAGGGAGCTGCCCTTTCTAAAGGGTCAGGACCCTAACCAGACAGAGCTAGATGGAGTTTTGTGTGGCAAAAAGTATTGCTCCCAGCGTGACAGAGAGAGTGTCCAGCAGATGTTTACAGAAATACTTTTTTTCTAGGAGCCCTTGTCCGTCAGGCATGTCTGATAGTTATCTCTTTGACACCAAATACCTGTTATATCTGAGAACTATTCAGGTCATAATAATACTGTGCTGTGAATTTGGACCTACTACCAGGATCAAGAAGGTACAGGCATGTTGGGACCTGTTAATTCTAAAAAATGCAATTTGATAGATGATCCTGTGAATCATACTTTTATACCGAGAACATATAATTTTCAAACAAAGAAAAAACACAGTGCACTAAAATTGTTTTCTTTTGTTTTTCCTAAATGACTTTTATCTCTCCGTACTTCCTTCTGCAAACGTCCACTTGAAAAAAATATTTCACAGCATATCTAGAAGTTTTAATTCTTCTCTCTGGATGTTCCTCCTTGGTTACAGTTGTTTCACCTGATCTCAAACTGTTTCATGTCATAGATACATTCATTTGCAGGATCCTTAGCATTTTAACAATCCCAATTGCATTTCTGGTGCTGTTGCTTCATTTAAAAGGAGAGTTTAACATTTTCCATTTATTACCACTTTGGAGACTTCTTTTTGGGAAGTTGATCAGAGTAATGCTAGGGAGAACAGAGTTTTAAAGATCCTGCTACAATACCTACCTTTCCTCTTCTTATCTGTTCCTGCAGATGGTGATTATCACCACCAGCTTCAGCAAAGGAAGAGATATGAAGGGAACTGCAGCTTGATGAAGAAATAGCCATTTTCTGCTTACCAATTGCTCTAATATATCCAGTCTCCTCGGTCTCTTTTACTTTGGTAGAATTCAGGGATTTCAACCTGTTCCTGACTTAGACCAGTCACAGAGGAGAATCAGATCCTGTGCCTGCCTGGACATGGCAGATGGGTGACAGATGATAGTGTAAGGCTATAACAACTATGGAAGGTATAGTGTATCAGACCAGCATGTTATTTATGAGCGATACTGTAGGTATTCCAGAATTAGTTGAATGATTTTAAAAACTATTGTGAAGAGTTAAAAGTTTCGTGTATTGTAAATAATGCAGGGTTTTCACAACAAGGTTTCCAGTTACAAAAAACCTACCTAGCTGAAAAGTGATGTTTGGTATATGTACTAAAAAATGTACGTAAGCTTGAAAATGTAGCTGAAGGTATTCTGCTTCTGTTATTCATCTGTGCCAATTCCATATACTAAAAATAAATGTGATCTGGCTAAAATGAATTAAATGATCCATCTTACCAGTTCCTTTTTCCTGTGGTATATTTCAGTGGAAAAATACAGCCCCTTTTTCTGGGACTGATCTGATTTAAAACATCCTCTTCTTTTTTTGTGTGTGAGAAAAAATGTAAGTGAAAGGGTTCTCACTTACGTGTTTTTGGGAATCATTGTAGACTCGCAAAACTGGAGGCACGAAGTCCATAAGGCTACTGTAAATTTTTTTCAGATCCAATCAACTTAGGTCTCTTTTTTCTGTTGTTGTTGTTTTGGCTGTACTCCAGGTAACTTAGTAACTAGTAGAGGGAGAAATTCTGTTACAGAATTTTGATGGCAACAGGAAATAGCTGTGTCACCGCTTTATGACTTCAGGAAAATCCACCCACAGATCATTTTCAAATTGAGAAGAATGAGGAATATAAAGGAGTATGGGCAGAAATTGCAAACATAGCTCATTAAGAATGAAGACCTCCATAAGAAAAAAAAAAGTGAAGACGACATTGCAAACACCTACTTTGTAACATTCAGACAGATAATGCTAGAAAAAGAGAAAAGCATCACGTTGCAATCTTTTAGTTGTTTTTTATTTTAATTGTTTTTACATTAATAGGCAAAGGGGAGACTCTGAACAGCTAGAAAACCTAGCTAGATTATCTAAATATATTCTACTCATTAAGGAAATTAAATGGCATTTCTAACTGAGAGAGAAGTTGACTAATGTGGAGCAAGGGAGGAGCTTTCTAAGGATTCAGAATGCAAAATATAATTAAATTGAAATCCGAGAAAGCTCCTAGTAATGAGTTCCAAAGGTAGAATATAAGAAAGAGTTAAACATGCCTAAAAGCAACACGACTGGTTTATATCTTGTTATCATAGACTTTCCTTCCTGGAATTATTTTTTAGGAAACTGTCACCTTTCCAGCTCTGTTTGTATTTGGCCATATTCTAAAAAATTCCTTCTTGCCAAACGCAGTGTAAATCTACAGCTGTCATCCATACTGAGAGCCAAAAATAGTCTATGAGTGGGGGCTGTCTTTGATGACATTGCATCATGTAAGCCTGAGCATTGAGCTGATATACTCAATATTAAAAACAACAGCTAAGTCACCGTTGGTGTGATGTTAGCCCTGGTGGGAAGTACACAGAAAAATTCTCAAAGAAAACAAAGTCTCTGCTTTTTTGGTAGGATGGCAGATGCTAGAACTCTGCTTCAGCTTCCAGAGGACTCTGCTTCGGCTCACTGCTAATACAGTAGCTGAGCGAGGGGGTTTCACAAACGCTCTTGTCTTTGCACATGATGATGAGTGAAGTGGGAGGAAAGAAAGGGCAGTTGCTCACAGAGAAGTGCTGGGAAGGGCTGAGAGTCTCATCAGTTCCAATTTTCACTAAATGCTTTCTCATAACAATAATAAAAAAAAAAGAGCAGCAAAGTCATTTGGCAGGCTACCTTCTGTTAAGTGCATTCTGCCATTAAGTGCACTTGTTGGCAGTGCTTCTGTTTTGCTCTTGTAAGCATCTAGATTTTAGTGATGGTATAACCCAGCATTTTGAACTGAAGGTGAGGCAAACTGGGATATGAAAAGATTTTGCCCTTGCTGCATGCTTTCTTAAAGAGAAAAAAAAACAAACCACAAAACTAAAGAAGCAAAAAATCATTAGACGTATTAGTAAAGACTTTTAGGGATACTATCACTTCTGACTGGTTCGTTTTGCAGGATTTAGGGAGCAGAGTGCCACCATGGGCAAAGAAACCATGCTAATCCCGCGCTTCTTCCAGCCTAGATGCAGCAGGTTCCCAAACACATTGTTTTTTTCCTCAGTATTTTTTCTTACTCGCATAATTTTCTTTCTCAATAATTTATGCTTATTTAAAGTTCACCTGAAAGGAGGGAACTTGCCTCCCTGCTGCTCTTTCAGGAAACCGTCAGTCTTATTGATCAGTATGTTTCCTGATTACAGGCATTTTAACACAAGGAGCCTGAAATGGATCACATCAAATTAATGGGCTTCCCATTCCATTCACACTTTGAGAGCAGCATTAACTGAAGTGGGCAGCTGCTTCCATCAAAGTCATTATGAGGCCTCTTGTTCTTTTTTTTTCCAGAATGTAGGGAACTGGGGGTTTAGATGAGGTCATTGTCATGGACATCTGGAACGGAATGTCATCACCACATTTAGGCAACACAACAGCTCGATTTTATTTCAGTTCTGATTTCAAGTCCACAGCATCCCAAGGACAGCATTGGCTCAATGATCCAGTCTCTGTAGGCACATGATAATGTTGAAAGACTGGCAAAACAAAACAACCCTGCCCCTTACACTCATTCTTCTTCAGGGATCTTCAAAGGAGCTGGAAGGAGAGGTGATGATATTAAAAAACCCAAATACTCGTCAACAGTTATGACATCAGCAGAACTATGTCTTGCTCTCTACAGCTGCCATTTTGTCATTTAATAGCGTTGTGTTACTGTGACTTCACATCTGCCAGACTAAGTCAGATCAATCTTTGTACAAAGTGTGAAAAGCGTCATGTTGCTTAGAGGCAACTTTTTGCGTCTAAGTTGATGCTAGAGTAAGATTATCTGATTTTGTTTTGGGGGCTTTTCTTCTTTTTTTTCTGGATACTCTGGCGCTCTGGTTCAGCCGAGCTGACAGTAGTACTCTTTGTTGCAGAGAATAAGATGAGTTTTAGGTGATATGTGCAAAAAATAGATAGGAAATGCGTTCCTTTTTCTGTAATCTGTAGGATTAGTTCTCTTGGGTTGCTGAGAGGAGCAGTGTTATTCATATTGTGTTTTAAATTAATACTGCATTTTATTAATTTTTTTATGTCTTGAGAGGAATGACTGGAGATGAAAAATAAAACTTCTCCAGTCTTCTCTCTTGAACCTTTAAAAATCTGTCACTGACTTTAATAAGACTGTTCCCAGGGAGATAAGCACAACTAAGTCTACCTACAAGGAAAAGAACTAGTCTGCTTTGAATGAAATATTTTTGCATTTTAAGTAATGTTACTTTAATACACACTTCATTCTTCTATGACAAAGTGCTCTTTGATTTTCAGAGACTGTATAATCAAAATAAAAAGCAAGTTCTATTGTATTCTCTTCCCTGGTTTCCTCTCTACAATGGACAATCCATAGATAATCATTCTGTGGTAATGAGAAGTTGAAATCAGAAATTATTCCAATCTATTCCTAAGATACAGGCAGAGCATAAATAGCATGCAGGAAAAATACAGTTGTACACTGCCCTAAAAGCAGCAGGAGACATTGTGCAGAAAACACTTTTACTTCTTCAGTAATGACAACCTGGCAAACCATCCTCAGCTGATGGTTCTTTATTATAAATTTCTGAGCACTGTTCCAAAAGGCAGAGGTGGGACCAAAATGGCTTCAATTTATTCACAGTATCCTGGGACAGTTTAAAAATAACTGTACCAACAGCATCAAATATCCTGAAAGGCTGCTCCTGATAATTCTCACATTTCTGTTCGATAAAACTTCTTCCAAAAACAAAGTGATTTTTCTGACAATGTGCAAAAAAGACATTTTGCTCCTATGCATTTGCTCTGAACAAAGATTTCACCCGAGCTTCAGGCTGATCTTGGCTGCACCGTCACACATCCAGAGGCACTCAGTCTGGAGTTACACAAATGCTACTATCTTTGGCTTCCACCTTACCCCGTCTGAGCGAAGCTGCACAGAAGCCCTCCGTCTCACACGTTATGCCAGCAATTCCTGAGATTTGTAACAACATTGACATCAATGTCTCTCAGAAGAGACCTGAGCTTCGCAGCACTGCAGGCAAGCGTGAATGCTACCCCTGCCTGACTCCCCTTCTCCCAGACACTGCCAGTCCCTCACCCCAGGGGAAATATTTGACTCCCTTACTTCCCACCTCGCTGTTGGGGGCTG
>NW_010565494.1:11198-23534 GCF_000687285.1 Phaethon lepturus | reverse complement strand
ACGCTCTTCTCTTCGGGTCCAGCAATGAGCTACTCATCCTCCAGTAGCAGATGCTTCAGGAATGGGTGGTGGCACCCAACTGGACTTTCCAGGGGTCTGTGGAGATCATGCTGCCTGCGGGAATCAAGGAAATGGAGACAAAAAGGCAGGGAGGACCCTGAAGAGCTGGACATGCACCTGCTAATTGGGCATTGGGGTTGGGGGTTGAATGGTGGCTGGCAATGCTCCTTCAAATGCATTCACCCCACCTCTCAGAAGAAGTAGCAGCAAGCCTTGCCCTCCAGCTTCAGTGAAGGAGAAGGAGAGGACAACTGCTGGTCCTGCATGGGCCTCCAGCTCGCTCTGCAGTCACCAGCCCTAGACCACTCCTGACAATAAAAAGCTATCTGCAGTCCCCACACTTTTATTGTGCTTTCTTTTTAAGCATATGTAGTTGTCTCCATACAACATTGAAATGATCCACATGTTTTAGAGCAACTTGAAGTTCTGAAAATCAAATCTACGATGAGGTGCCTCAGTTGGGATTTCAGCTTCACAAACAAGACCAAACACAACATTACAGGTATGGGTGCATTCCCACTAACATGGGGGTAGAGTCTGCACCACTAGCATGTGTGATAGTATCAAATATATTTTGGCATCACACATGCCTTAGCAAAGCCCTGCTTTCAGCGACAAAAGGCCTGGCAGTGATTACCCCATGATGCCAAGAGCGCACAGTCCCAGTCGTCCAAGCAGCAAGTGCCGTAGGAAGAGCAGAAAGGAGGGATTCCCCAAGCAGCCTCGGATTCAGAGAGCTGCTTCCCCACCATGAGATGCAAGGGCAGATGTATAGTGTAAGAGGAGGCAGCTGTGGTGATTATCACTTGTTGTTCTGAGTCCGTTAGCTGCGGTGGGGAAATGGGGACTTTTCCAAGTGCAAAAATGAAAACTCTGCAGTGGGCATTGCCACAGGCTGAGCGCTCAGGCTGGTCAGCCCAGAAGACCATGAAGTCGTGATTGCTCTTTCTGTGAGGGTTAATGATTTAATGGATACTGCTTCTGTTCTGACGTTAAGCAGGAGGGGGATAGATCCTCAGCTACAGTAAATTGGCTTGACTCCATTGAAGTCAATAGCAAATTGCAGTGACTCGTGATGCCAGTAACTAAACTCCCCAGGGCTGATCTTCAGCTGGTAGAAATGGTCATAACTTCACTGAAGTCCATTGATGTCCAGCTGACCCTGAGGTTTTGCTATTGCTTATGCTGGGAGTAGGACAAGACCTAAATTTAATTTTGTGATGGTTCAGGAGCAGGATACATTATTTCAAAGCATCCGTCCTTACTGCAATTAATTGGTGCCTGTCCTGGGTAAGGCTGTCTCTCTGAATCATAAAAATGCCACTTGCTAATCTATGACTTGCCCTGCAGATGTGAAAATCTGCACTGACATAATATATGTAAAGCAGAAAGAGTTTGACTATTTCAGGTTTCATTTAGGTGTGTAGCCTATGGTTGCCTCAGGTAACACTGAGGTACTACTTAATCATGATAACATGATTAAGATGCAAATCCACATGCCTAATTTAAATACATTTTTTCTCTGAACCATCCAGCTGGGTGTAGTTTCTAGAGTAAATGCAAAGTACTCACAGCAGGCTTCAGCTCAAGCAGAATCTCAGGGACAGCTTCCAAATGTAATCATTCATTGTCATGGTAGAAAGTTGAGGTCACCTTTTTAAAAGTGCTGGGAGTCCAGGTGTTATGCGTGATCTTCACTGCTTGTATTACAGAATCACAGATCAAGTGGTTGGAGTCGTAAGGGACCTCTGGAGGTCATCTGGTCCAACCCCTCTGCTCAAGGAGGGCCATCGAGAGCCAGTTGCCTGGGACCATGGGCAACTATCTCCAGAGGCTGACACGGTCTCTCCTCTGAACACAACAAAGAGTGCACTAAGTTAACCAATGGATCTGCCTTGTAAGGTCCTCACTAGTCATGTCCGCCCATCTGTCTTGCCCCAAAACTGTCTGGTGTGTTATTACTGAGAAAGCCTCCTTTGAGGAGCAGCCACCACTGAGGAAGATGATGTGCAGCTCCCATTGTGTGATTCTGCTGACTCCTAGCAAAGCACAGGGATGGCATTGGCTGGTGGCACACACAAGAACATGGGACAGGAACACAAGGTCTGAGCCACGCTGAGCTGTGGGTGGACACCTATCCCAGGATTTTGACTTTGACGTCATTTAGGCAGACTCCTGTGTCTAAGACACCTTGTAGCAGCTCCTGACTTGCCGAGACACAGCCTGGTCAGATTGGCCATCCCCCCTCTAGCTTTATTAGTGTTGCTGTGGGTAGCTGTCCTGTCTGCGTGGCACAGACCGTGACATTTTAACGCAGTTGGCATGCAGTCTCCAGTCTCTGCAGCTCAGGTCAAACCCAGATGTCTTGCAAGTTAACAGCTTGTTCCGCTCTGCCTGCACCTCCTCCTGCCTGCTGCATTTCCCCTTGAGAAAAAATCCTAAGGCTTCAGTGAAGGTTTGCTTCATTTTCACCACCTTGAGGCAGGGCTGTGGGCGCTATTTATCACAAGGTATGAGCCCTAATGGTGTTTTAATGGCCCTTTCTAGTTAGTGTATGATCATGCAGAAGGGCTCTTGTATTCCCATGGGCACACAGCTAAACCTCCAGTAGTTTTGCTTGCAGACTCCTTCCCTCGTCACGCTGAAGGAGAGTGGCCAGATTAAGAAGTCTGATCCTTTAGACTGCAGGCTGGGTATATGCTTAATATCTCTTTCCTGTAAAAGCCCTGATTTGCAAGAAACTCAAATACACCTTGGGAAAGCACCAACTATAATATGTGCAAATGACTTATGATGGAAAAAGGGCTAGAAACTTGGAACATGGAATGTTTTGATCTTACACAGTTCAGGCCACCTCCAAAATACAGCATTGCAATCAGAGGAGTGTCACAGCCATGCAAAAGTTGAGAGCGCTGGAAGTCTGTCTTTTGAAAATAAGCAAACTCACTGTTTTGTAGCAGAAGCAAGCCAGCTAGATATGCAATGTGAGCATGTATTATGATGAGCCTGGGTTATTAGCAGTCACCAGTTTGGAAGCCCTCAGTGAATAAATTTGCTGTTTCAGGATAAAAAAAAGAGCATGGTATCTGCTTCGTCAGTAGTCACAGCAGAAGTGAATGATGAAATAAACAGGAACAGTCCATGAAGAACTGTACTGATATATGCTAGTTTTCTCAAGTTTATCATAAGAAACGGGTGAGAGAACTACAGTGCTGAAATAGGGGAAGAAACCAATCACATGGTAAAAGAGTCCATGTGCTATGAATAATTACAAGGGAATGAGATCAGCTAACTCTGCCACACTTAAAGATGCGGCTGTACAGAACTCCAGAGATCAGGTCACTGCTAATCATGTCAATCAGTCAGTATTGATCCAGGATGGAGAGGGTTCATGAGCAGCAGAAGTAAGGAACCTTTTTCCAGTGGATCTGTGCTCGTTCCTCCCTTTGTCCTCTGTATCACCTCCACAGCAGCATCCTCAGATCTGCCCCGCATCCGGCACTCCAGCCCAGTACCCACCTTTCCCACACATGCTTCCCTTTGTCCTCCAGCCCTGCAGTATGCCAAGGCATTTACCACTTCCTTCTGGCTAATCACAGTATTTCCAGTTCCCCTTTTGTGTCCCACCTTCCTCCTGTGGGCTCTCGACAGAGAGCCGCGAGCATCCTGGCTCTGTTTGTTGCCAGACAGGTAGGTGAGGGCTGGAGCCAGTCTTGCCTTCCTCTCTAGGAGGGTACAAATGCAGCAACTCTCTCAATTAAATAACCCATTTGCACAGAACTTGCAGGAAGACAGCATCTTTGCTATTTCTGTGCTTTTGCCAAATTTGGTAGAAACCAGGATCAGTAGTTGCTCGTGCAGGGGGAACAACGGACACATAACCACAAGACAGGTTGTTACGGAAATCAGGAATGACCAGAACACCAGGCGCCTGAGGAGCTCTGACTGTGGCTTGTAAGGTTGCCGATAGCAGAAATACCTGCATGATGAAGAAGCAGATGAAGAAGAGCCATAGAGATACCCTGGAGGCTTTGAGGAGCCCAAATCCAGATAGGAACGTCACAGAAATGCTAAGAAGAGTTTGAGGTTTTGACTGAGTATTGTATGAGAGTTATGAAAAATGTTGGCACCTACAAGATATACACAACATGGGGAAGATGACACAAAAGTAGCTGAGGATTAACATGCAATGTGATGGATTGTTTGCATTCAAAATCCAACTCAGTCTCTTGCAGAGGGATATGATATTGCTGAAAGTGACTACAAAAAAGCTGAGAGGATGAAGCAAAAGATATTTCTTTTGTGGCTTACCAGACACGATGGGGCAGATAGAAGTGCTAACAGCATGTGAGTATTTTACAAAAGTGGCAGTGAAGGGAAGATAGCAAGTGGGAGTGAGTCCGATAAAGAACAAAAATGGGAGCTTTTAGTTCTAAAGGATTCAATTGCAGAAAGGCAGAGGAACACTTTAATGAGCTCCTTAACACAGAGGTGGGCAAAGGTGAAGAGTAAGTGGCTGTTTTCCAGAGAGCTGAGTGGTCTGCAGCAGAAATTTTGAAACAAAGCATGCAAAAGATGTTTGGGAAGCTCAGAACCAACAAGGCAGCAGGGCACAGAGTGTTCCTGCCATATTACTAAAAAATGGGTGGTGGAGATAAGATGAAAGCCTTTACAAGCTATTTTTATTGGCTTGGAGGTTTGAAACAATAATGGAAGGGTTGACCGTGACCTAAATTGCATGGCTGGTTTAGAGAGAGGAGGAAAACGAGAGTGTGAGAACATCAGAAACTGCTCTTCAAGACCTGTGAAATCTGACCGTGACACCTGGGCGAGGCAGACCCCTTGTACCAGGGAGATAGTCGGGCTTTCCCGAACATGAGACTCGAGACAGGTTTTGCTGCTGACAGCCCTGAAGGCCTTTCAGCCAGTGCCCTGATCCGAATGCGCAGCTCTGGGTTCAGGCTGGGCAGACAGAGAGACGTACAAGCCCCACACTCTCCCCCCTGACTGCTGAGGCTGTGTTTTTAATATATCTTCTTGTGTCTGGTTCTGGATGGCCTATGAGTTTCTTCTCTGTCTCTCAACTCTTGCCACTCAGCCTCAAACACTATCCAGACAAAACCACGCTATCCAGAACAGCCGAACTCCTGAGCAGCCTCCCCTATATGAAACATATGTTTACCGCATCTTAAAGATCCCTTAAATGGAAGAGCAGCATAGAAACCTACCATAGCTCATGAGGTTTAACCCAGTCCTAAATCAGTATTTATGGAACTACTGCTTTTTTTTCATGCTGTACTCTCAGCAAAATGCAACTACCACAGGCCATATGGTGCAGATCCTGCATTCAATACCACCAGCGACAGCGTTATTTCTCCCGGGTTTACTGCAGCTACATACAATGATGATGAGCTCAAAAGTTTTCTGAATAGGACTCCCGAACGCTTGGCAGTGTATTGCATGACAGTGCTATTTGCAGCTTGGCACTTCTCCCTGATTTATTGTTTCACATTAGTCATCAACTTTAAAGCCCATCTCTCCTTTATTGGCTTTGGGTCAGAGACTGATGCCCTGATTCACTTTGAGAAGCACCCAGCTCTACAAATATTGCCACTGACGTTCAAGGATCTCCAGTTCAGTTTGCAGAGCAGGTGGTTACGAAACTGTCATTTGCTTGTACGTGAAGTATAACTGTGTAAAAAAAATTCCAGTAGGTAATTTCCACAGTCACCTTTCAGTGCAGAGCTGTATTGCACACCGACCAGTTCCCTTCCTGCTTATTAAATTCAACTGTAGTCTTAACCTGCAAATTTTGGTAACTAATATTTCATACCCCAACCTAGTCATTTAAAAATACAAGACATTACAGATAATTAATGTCTTGAAATAAAATGCTTGCTGGTTTGCTCATGTCCTAGCCTCCTCTTATAAGCTGTTTTTAAGCCAGTTGTCTGTCTAACTCGATGCTTTACTGCATTATCATACCACAGCCAATAGTTAATTAATCTTTAACTTTTCTCTTTATGAAGTGCTTTTTAAAAATCTTGGCACAAAATATCCTCTCTATTTTCCCTTACTATCATCCCACGAACAGCTTTGAAACATTGCAGCAAATTAGTTATGCAAGACTTCTCATCATTTCACATTGTAAATAAGGCACCGAAGCGCTGATTTACCAGGACCTGTCTCAAATAGATTACTGCATCCTTCAGAAATAACAGTATTTTCTTCCTAATACATGTTTATGTTGGGTTTTCCCTCCCTCTGTGTTTGACTGCATTTTTCTTTTGGGAATATTGTCTCACTCCGACAGGTTTGGTTCAAGTATTTTTGAACTCTGCAAATTCTACGCTGACTTGCCTTTAATTACCTCTGATGTCTTTTACCTTTTTGTTGGGCTGGCTGGCAAGTTCAACCAGCTCTGCATTCCCAAGGTAGAGAAAAAACAACAGATTTCTGCAGCTTCTATAATCATTCCCCTCAGCAGAGTTGCTGAAAGGCTGAGGAACATCAGCCTTCGTCCTGGCAGCATATCGTTGCTTAAGCACACTTTATAGGGACTTCAGCTGCTACGACATATGGTGCAAAATATGTGCCGGCAGCTCATTTCCAACTGTCACGGTCTTTAGGGCCCCGAGACACCTTGTTCGGCAGCCTAGGCTGCGGCAAGCACGTTGCTATGTCCTGTGGCATCCTCCTTTTCCCTGACTTATATCCACTTGAGCAGAAGGAAAACAGTGCAGCAGATTGATTGCGATACAGTTACCATGTTTCAAGACGGAAGGTTTTATTTTAAAATGACATTTGCCTTTTATCTTGTATCTTGCTTGTACCTGTCATGTCGATAGTCCTGACTTCTAAAAATGAGAAAAAAATGCTGATAAACAGACGATGAATAACCCCCAAAAGTCCCTGGCAACACACTAGATATGAGTGAGAGAGCAAACATATTATCTTGGCTTTTCTCTTTCAGGGACTTTTTTTTTTTTTTTTTTTTTTTTTTTTTGGTGATAGTGGAATAAATAAGGAGTTATTAATTCTCAGGAAAAAAATCCAAACCAAAACCCAAAGATTTTCTTCAGCTTGCTAATAAACCTGGCAGTTCACTGTTCCAACCAAAGCAGTATCTCTAGGAAAGCAGCAAGTGCAATTAATTGACCTGACATGAGTATCCAAAGACACAGAGTGACCGAGCTGCAAGGCAAAAGCAACTTAATTCTTGCTTTTAGGACACTACAAAGTGAATGAAGTGCTCTGAAATGGCTTTTATACGCAGGACAGAGCCCAGCCTGCCCAGCAGCTGCCCGTGGCACTTGGCAGGCGCGCAGTGCACATGGACTCATCCTGCGCTTCGGTGCGAGCGCTCCCACTTAGTTTGCTCAAATCTGGCTGAGCTCCAATGTAGCTGGTAAACCGGCAATCCCCTTCTCTCCAGGATGCTGGCACAACGTGCCACGTGGCGCAGCGCTGATGGCTAGCGCTGTCGGTGTGGCTGGCAGTGGTTGCCCTCCGGCAGGCATTCGTACCGGTGTGTGGAGAAGCCTCTTCGAGCACGAGCAGGAGATGTCAGCCCGGCCACTGCTCCTCATTGCTGGCTGTTTCTCGCCGCACTGCCACAGCGGGTTTGGTGCTGCTGGGAACAACCTGAATCCTGGAGAGCCTGGGGACAGGCTCCTCACTGGTGGGGACACGTCCTCACTGGTGCAGACTGCGTCCTCCTTCCGTACCCCATGCTTTCTATACAAGTGTCTTTTACTTCAGCTTGAGGAGAGCAACAAAGAAAATAAAAGTCAATACAAGCCCCTGGAAGGGTGGGAGGCTGGGCTGAGGGCCCTGTAACACAGAGGTCTGCAGCCAGCAAGGGCAATGCTCACAGCCCTGCTCCCTCCTAGGAGCAAGCCTAGTGTAAAGGGGAGATGCTACCAAGAGCTGGCACAGCCCAGTGGAGGTCCTTGAGAGCCTGGGTGTAACTCAGCAGGCAGTAGGTAATTTTTTCCAGTCTGAGGTAAGATGAGCATTTGTAGAGAAGGGAGATGGGATGATCCGAGTCACCCCACATCCAAGGAAAAGACTCATGCCTGTGCACGAAGGGACAATAACCAGTGGCCATAGAAGTGGAGGAGTGCGGGGCAGCTGCGCCTGGTGGAGCCTGGGCTGAACCCCAAGCTGCAGCCTCCGTCCTCTGAGACTCCCTCTGCTTGCTGGAGAGACAGGCTCCTCTGGGGCTCAGGCAGAGCAGAAATCAATTTGGATGGCCAGATGTGCCCTCTCTTTGTCCTTCTCTGTAAGCATGAAGGAATCCTTTCTCCAAGAGTATGTGTGTGTGTGAGAGAGAGACAGACAAACCAGTCTCAACAAACGCTCAGAAACCTTTGAAACATTAATCTCAATGGTCAAAATCTGGAAGTAGACACAGAAATACATCAGAAAAAATACATAGAAAATAACTAGTCAAGAAAGCTACAGATGGGAGCTGTTTTGAATTAAATACCACTTAAAAGTGTGATGGTTACTTCAACCATGAAAGGGCCTTCACTTTGGTGTGTAAGTAGTAAGTAGTAAGACGCTGCAACAGGCACAGTGGCAGAGCACATGAGAGATGCTGGGAGTGAGCACATATGACGTAGCTGAGTTGTGGTGGGGAGAAAGAGAGAGGAAAAGAGAAAGATGGATTTAACCCTCAGGTTATGGCTGAATAGTACCAGACCTGAAGCAGCAAGACCCCCTCCTGCTGCTCACTCCTGTGTGGGGCTGGGTGCACGGTGCTGACCCTGCAGCCCTGCTAGCAGCGTTAGGTGTAGCTCCTCCACCCATTCCATGGTGAGACCATGCAGGGATGGGAGCCGAGGGGGCAGAAACTGCTGTCGTGTCTCAGGGCCGGGCGGGAAGCAAGCAGGGGCAGGGAAACACCTGCAGAAGCACCGCTGCCGGAGGCAATGTGTCCTGGATCCCCGGGCTTGGCAAGATGGTTTCATAGAGAAGTGAGGCATGAGGCATAGGAAAATGTCTGGGTTTTCTCCCCCTGGGTGATGGAGAACATTTTGTGAATAAACCAAAATAATTCTTTCATAGCAATTGGAGTGACAATTAGTGACAATGGCAGGCAGCTGTTGTACTGTGACCGCAGCTTATTAAGCTAATCATAATTGTCTCCCTGTTACCTTGTGCTCCTCCCTGTCTGTATGGGGCATCCATCTGTTGTCGCTTGTTCTGTAATTAAACCAGAAGCTCTTTTGGGCAGGGACTGTCTTTTCATTATGTCTTGCGCAAGGGGGTCCCAATCAGAGCCTCTAGCTGCTACTCCAGTGCAAATAAAGTGGCAATAAATGAGGGAAAATACACTCCTTCTCTTTGATTTGAATACCAGTTACAGCTTAGAAAGCATTACTGCTAATGAGACGTGGTTTGTGACAGGGAAATGTACTTCGTCAGAGAGAGAGACTGGCCCACGGTGCCTGCGCCACGGGCAGCGGTGCTGCTCCAGCTTGGGACAGCGCGTGGGCAGCGGCTGGACCCTCTCCTCCACTGGGGACACCAGCGCCTGGGCAGGACACCAGGAGCCTTAGCGTCAGGTCAAAATAGGGGAAAAAACCCCTCCAAGTGAGACCTGCAGTGCAACTCCTTGATCCAGGCAGTTCATCACTCACATCTCCTCTTTCTAAAGGATCTTTTCCAGGTCCCTATAGAGGTCTATTACTTCACTGCTGCATTAGCAATCTGCTTCAGAGGCAGTAAACAAAAGCCCGCACCGCTACTTCATACTTCACTGGGCGTCACACTTCGGATGTGTCAGTACTCTTATTTTATTTGAAGCTCCAGGAGGCTGGGAGTTTGCTGCAATTAGCACTTTACTGAAAGCCCTGCGGGGCCAGGACCCATCTCTTTCTCCTGCACCACTTCGAGGTGGACTGAGAAGGGGTCCCACGTATGGCGGGCACAGCAGCCGGCGCAGCGTATGCCGTGCATGCACCATTTCTGGTGCTGCCGTCATCCCCTGCGGCATTCCCTCCGAAAACAGGCGCTGCCTTTGCCATCACTCCCGCTCCCTGCAAACCAGCTGGAAAAAAATCCTCCGCTCCCGTAAGAGAATATTGCCAACCCGCCCCAAGAGCAGGGCTCATGTTATGAATATTAATACTGAAGGCTTGGTGGAAAAAATAACCCGAGTGCCCTCTAGTGACACAGGATCCGAGCCATGCTGGGGACCCAGCGGGGATTGGGGGACTCGGGGCACAGGGGTCTGGCTGAGGGGTGGTGGTGGCAGCTCAGGGAGACCTTGAGGGGTGGATTGGTGGAGAGGCCTTTGCAAGGGTGAGAATGTATAAAAATAACCTGTGGCCTTGCCACTGTAGCCTGCTGGAAGCCCCGGCTGTCCGTGGCAGCCGCGCAGCCTGTATGTGCAAGCTGACCACCGAGAAAGCCCACCGGTAAGATACCGGCGCCGACCCTGACCTGCCTTTTCCCAGCTGCCCTGGCTCAGCAGCAGCAGCCCTGTTACCCAGCTTCTCCGATTCTTCAGCTTTTTCCTGCTGTGAATTCATACTCCCCTGTGACACAATATTTTCCATGGAAACCAGTGATAAAGTCACAAATGTTCCTCGCGGTTCTGTCACTAGCTGCCCTTTCAAATAAATTGGGCGGTACCTTACCTCAGCCCGCTCCCCTTGCCTCTGCAGCAGCAGGGCTCCGAGCCAAACCCCGCTGCCCCGAGCACGGGCATCTCTCCCCTCCCTCCGTGCAGCCCTGCACTCAGCCAGGGCGAAGAAATCTCTGTTCTTCCAGCTGTCCCCTGCATGGGGGCTGTACCTGTCCCAGGCAACTCTCTTGTTTTCATCGAGATTTTGGTGTGTCTCTCCATTCGTGTTATCGCAACTGCGGCAGGCTCGGGTAGGAGCTTACCTGTTCCTTGGCTTCCCAGTGGAAATCCATTTACTGGGATAAGTCACGTGAGGAGATGAAAAGCTGAGCAAATTGTGGGTGTCACCGGCCGGCAGGCCTTCGCTCTGCATGCAGGCTGGACTGGCACTGCCATTGCTAAGATGAAGGAGTCAATTAAAACAGGCAGCTTGAATGCCAATACATCTTCGCGATCCAATGCGGTTGCTTGGAATAGAGAGAGGCTCTCATGCGATAATGTAAATTATCATCATAAGTCAAATAACAATAATAAATAGCTAGGGTGATAATGCTGATGGTAATTATATTGTTTATTATGGCAAAGCAAGACAAGAATGAAATGCCGCTGAGCTGATCTTGTAAGCTGCCCTTGGCCTAAGTGAGCTGCAGTCCCACACGCAGCCCCGTGCAGTGGCAGAAGGATGGGGACACTCAAATTAGCCACACACGGTTCCTCAGGAAAGTTTGCAGGTTGCGACCTGCTCAGTCAGAGATACCAGGTTGTCTAACGCACTCCATGTATTCTGATGGTTTTCCACATTTTGTTTTAAAAACGAGCCTAAAATAAGCGAGAGCGGCATGGATTATTACTTGGCTTTTGTCTGCTGAAGGATGGGGCTTTTTATATGCATGACCAGTTTGCAGAGCTTTTTCTTTTCCGTTGCTCTTTTGCAAAGCATTTAAACATATTGACTTGGAACCATAAAGCAAACCCCCAACCATTGATTCCAGACAAAAAGCTATTTTTTTCCCCAGGAACCGATTGGGAAGGTGTAGCCAGTAGATGTACTTGATTTGTAAAAGAGCATCCTCGCAGCTCTGAGCCCTTGGACATTGCAGCTGCCTTGTGAATATGATTTTTCAAGCCCTGTCTGCCCAGGAGAGGCCGGGCTGTGACCGCTGTGACCGCTGGGCCGGGTGTCATCCCGGCAGAGGATCCCAGCACAGGTCTCTCCAGGGTCAGGAGCAGCGGGTCTGTCGCTTCCCATGGTGGGGACTGCACAGCAGCGCTTTCCACCCTTCAGCTACTGCCAGCTGCGGCCTGTGCTGCGCCGCAGAGAGGAACGGGCAACCGCTACTGCATGTCTGTGTCCGTAAAACGGCTCATAAATCACACCAGCAGAAGCCCAGGGAGGGGAGAGGCGCTTGTGATAGTATTTATCCATCATACCCAGCCAGAACCCTCTTTCCAAAGGGCCATTTCCCCCGCTCTTAAATCCAAATCCAGTGGCCTTTCCATCGGCTTGCTCCGCACAAGCCTAGGCCGAGCACAGCAGTCACGCCGTGCCGGCCGATTCCTCCTGCGTGTGGCAGCCCCTGCTCGCCGCAGCAGCAAACCGTGCCCGTGCCCTCTAACCATGGCGGCGCCCCACACCGCCG
>NW_010565494.1:9438-11169 GCF_000687285.1 Phaethon lepturus | reverse complement strand
GCGCTGGAGGGGCAGCGGGGGGGGGAGCCATGTCGGCGAGGCTCCTGGCCGCTTTCCGCCTGTCAGATGTTACATCTTTCCAGGACATTTCTCCCTCTGTAACCGTTATCGAATAAGAGGAATGAATCGAGCGATAAGATGCCACATTGCTGCCTGTGACTGGACTTCTCCAGCCTGACTAACTGCAAGTGCTCTCCTAAGTCAAGCGGCCCATGAGTCCCTGGGGAATTAGTCAGAGTTTCCAGCACTTGGGATCGCTGCCGACGAAGCCATGGTGCCGCTCCTGGTTTCGTGCAAGCCGACGTGTGAGCACAAGCCTGGGCGTGGGGACGAGCAGGACATCCAACTCACAGTCACGGCTCTTCTAAGGAGTCCTGAATTTATAGATTCAACAGTCCAGCTTTGCAGCTTGCCACCAGAGGTGTAGGCTGGGAAGTTTACCTTCCCCACCTCCCCCTTGCAAATTATTAATAAAAAGTAAGTATAAAAAGGAAGGAAAGGTAACTTCTGTGCTGCATCGTAAGATCGCCATAATGCCAAGGCCGTGCCATTTTGCCTCTTAGCTCAGAAGTCTTCCTCCCGCCAGATCCCCAGCCCCGTCTTGAAATCATGCACCCTGCTGTGCCCCCCTCAGCCACTTTGCTTCCCCCGTGTAGGCAGTATTGACCTCTGATTTGTGATCTTCTGCTGTTTGTGGTTATACTTCTGCCTCCCCCCTCAGCAGCTGCTGGAAAGCCCTCCCCAAATCCGCTGCCGACTGCAGCAGTCTCTCTTAAGTCATCTCCAAAATTTTCTCACCAGAGGTTTTGTTGTGAACCAGGACAAGCGGAGAGGAGTTTAGCCACAGGCAGCAGCGGGGCTGCTTATGCTGCTGCCCTCTGCTTTGTGGCCATATTGAAGTCCCTGGTCCCTTCCTTCGGCGTGAAGACCCTGAGGGAGGACGTGACCGTCCCTGGGGGTGTGCTTGCACAGCACGTCACCCCGCACGACCCACCAAGGAGGCCACCAAGGAGGCCACCAGGGCACAGCAAGGGTGGGAACCCCAGCAGGTTCAGAGGGACCACCGAGGCGGGGTTCAGCGCAGAGGTCTGGGCACAGCCATCAACAAAGTCCTGCAGCTGTGGGGCGAGGAACACACATGCTTGTGTCACCCCTAAGTACCTGCTGGTCACATCTCCCGGGCACAGGCTAGAGAGGACTTTGTTTGGCCATTTTGTGTATCAGTAAGTTGAAAAATAAATAGAAAAAAAAAAACCAAACCTGCCTTTGAAACAGGATCAGTGCTACAGTTGTGAATAAAAGTAAGCAATCATCCCTGCTTGGGCCTCTAGGCACCTGGTAAGGAACGAATAAACTCTTACCACCCAAATGAGAAGTGGGTAAGCTCAGTTTACTTGCCTTCACCTTTGACTTTGATGTGCAGAATCAAAACCTCCAGACTTCCTGCACTGATGGAATCAGCACAAAGATGCCAAGGCTTCCTCAGGACCCTTATGGTCCTGTAATCTCCCCTCCTTCCCCTGCTCTCTGCCCCTTTATCCGCTGATCAAACATCTGAATTCAAAGAGGCTGATCCTGGGGTAAGCGCTATGTCTTCACTCATTTCTATTATACAGCGAGAGAGTATCTGGCCCTCTGAAATAAAAATGAATCCAACAGCAAAGGAATCAAAAGGCAGAGCCCAGCTCTGGCTGTGGCTTTTCTCCAACCGGGAGACCAACACCCAGCCCC
>NW_010565494.1:8259-9407 GCF_000687285.1 Phaethon lepturus | reverse complement strand
TTCGTACTGAAGACAAAGGAGATGGGGAGAGGCAGACGGAGGGCACATGCTGCTTCATTTAGCAGCACATTCCCGACTTGAAATACACCAAAAGGCCAAGCCACAGGCCAGCATTTATCCCTCGGATAAAAGAATATGTTGGGAAGCGGACTGCAGGCTGCCAGGATGGAGATGGCTGTGACGCGAGCGGCTACTCTCTCTGGCAAACACTGGCCAACAAATGTCACACGCCTTCTGCCGTGCCCGAGCCGCATGGGGCTCTGTGACAGGGGTTGGTCAGCAGCAGGAGTGGGGGCAAGGAAGGGGGTTTGCTGGCTGCTGGCCTGGCAAGTGGCTGTGCCTCGGTGCATTCGCTCTGGCAAGGGTCAAATCCGGTGTCCGCAGTGGGAATCTGGTGGCTGGACACAGTGGGAGCCAAGGTGACGCTTTAAGCTAGTAGCCTGGATCCCCCCGACATGACCAGCTCTGAGCTGGAGCCTGCGCTGTCAGCACTGAAACAAGCCCCACACGGATGGCCGTGGCAGCAGGAGCAGGCTCCTCTGTCCCATCCCATGACGGCATCTCATGAGAGATGAGAGGCGTCCCACCTCTGCTTAAGAAGTAAGGAGTGTGCACTCTGACGGCAGTGGCTGGTCGGTGGGCAGTGGCTGGTGCTGTGCTCTCCACGGGTGCTGCTGGTGGTGGCTTTGGAAGGATCTGTTGCAGAAGCCAGCACCAAGCAAGAGAAAAAAAAGGCTGAGTCTTTCTGTTCACCACTCTTATTTCCTTCATTTCTTCAGGCTTTGGTTGCTCATTGGGGTGGTTGGAAAGGCATATTTAGCCTGCCTTCAGCCCGGCACCTTGCATCTTGTCTCCTTTCAACTGGCAGAGCAGGAGGCCAAGGCTGGGTGTGAGGTGTCCTGCTAAAAGACTGCAGCTTTCTGTCAAGAGAGAGCATGGGCCTCAAGAGGAAAGGAAGGCAGAAGAGGGTCTAAGAATAAGAACGCAGAAACTCAGAAACAGGAGAGAGAGGACTGCCAGAAGAGAATAAGGAGGAGGAAAAGATGGAGTTGTGGGAAGAGACAAAACAAAGAAAGACTGAAGGAAGAGACCTACAGCAGATAGATATTTATATTGCTTTGACTTCTGAAGTTTTCAAGCCATCTTCC
>NW_010565494.1:4964-8045 GCF_000687285.1 Phaethon lepturus | reverse complement strand
CTGACTCACAGGGCTGGACATGCTTTAAATAACTTCCTGACCTTCCTTTGCTCTCTGACTTGTCTTCTGCTGCAGCCAGATGCTCTTGTTGCCCACGATGCGTAGAACCCTCAAGGCCACGGGTGGCTCTTGCCAGCGAAGTTGGTCTCGCAGAGTGTCGGAGTGCCTGGGGGCTACAGAAAGGAAACGTGCCGTCCTCATCAGAGCGATGGTGAGCCAGGGAGATGCTTCTTGCCTGTGCTCTGCCCCATGCGGACCCTGCTTGCTCAGGCCCAGCTAGCTCATCCACCTCTTGCTCCAGGTGTGCAGCTCAGCTCACTCCCATCCCCCTTTCCTCTTCCTCCTCTCCCAAAAGCTATGGGGTTTCCTGCCCCCTCTGCTTTTGCTCTTTTTCAGACAGGTCTTAAGGCAATCAGATAGCTGCTCCTTTCACAGCCCAGTTCAGCTCTTCTCTCTTGCGCTCCATTTTGTGGCAGGCTACTTCTTTCAGATCCTGGCAATACTACTTCACTAAATAACGTGTATGGTGGGAATAGCCATGTTGGCTTTCTGGTCCTCATGCATATGTACCTTTGAATGCAATTACCAGCTTGTGCTGTGGGAGGACATCACCGGGTCCATCAGGTGGACATCCCACAAGCTGCCCAGCACTCCACCATGTATTTTAAAAAGAATTTGTGTCGGCTTTTGGCTGGTCCCACAGGATGCACAAGACTGTAAAGGCATGTAAAGCCCTTGACATCTATTACCGGGGCTTAGAAATCTGGCTTAGGGCTAGGCATCTCTGCAGCACCTTGTACAGGGTTGGTCCATGCTCTCTAGCACAGCTGGGCCTGAAAGTGCAAAGCTGAGGGCACCTGGACTCAAGGGAGAAGGTGTCCCCAGGCATGCTGAGCTGGCTGGCGGCAGCAGCTTTGCAAGCTCTCCCGCTGAGCCACCAATGTTTGTCTGCTGACAGTTTCCGCACAAGGACTTTGTTTCCCCCTGCGAGCTCTCCCCAGAGGAAATCCTGCCTCTCACTGAAGGCCTGGCATGCTGGAGCAGAACTGGGGCTTCCTCCAGTGTCTTTTCAATGGTTAGTGAGTGAGGTCAAAACAAAGGCATTTCTAGCCCCATGACAGCTCATGTGCAGTTGATGTTGCTGAGATCTGGATGATCACACCAAAGAGACACGGAACAAATCAAAGCAAAATCAATTTCCTCTGCCAGCTGTGAACTATCTTGCTATCTAACAGCCAAGTTTCATCTTGATGGGGAAAGCCACCAGTCTGAATGACACCACTCGGAAATAGCCTTGCTTTGTTTTCCAAAGACTTCAGACATTTCTAACACATGCAATCCTTGCTAAATATTCCCAGCAAGTGTCATGTAAATAGTGATTCTTGCAGAGAAAGAACGTGTGTTTTCCACTTCACATATAGCTTTTATACTGTGAGGCAAAGGATGGATCTGGGGCATGGAAGACCCAGCTGCTCCTGGGCATGCACCTCCTTGCTAAATGCACCAGGGGGACCAAAGAAACCTAACTAGTGAGAAGGGCAAGGCAGAAGCATCACCAAATGCTATTGTTCTCCATAGATTTCCAGTACTCAGTGATTTATGTTTCTGAACATATCACATCAAGCATATTGGACGGCTCAGTGGCTGTTCTATACCAAAACGCTTTCTAGCTCCTTTTTCACATTACTGTCACTAAGTCCTATGGAGTATCTTGCAAGGGGAAAATGAGGTGGAATTGAAATAAATTGTCCTGGAGGCAGCTGCAGGCTCATGGGTGTTTAATGTGTAAAAGTCTAGCAAGCAAGCATCACTTCACTTACAAGATATCCATTTGCCAAAGGTTTATTTTACAAACTCTATATACTGCTGTTTTTATTTGTGTTGTTAACAGGCCTTAGATTCGCACAGAAAACAGGAACTCTTTGAACCTGACATCTTACCACAAGAGAAGAAGAAATTGTCCTGCACTCGGCAGCTTAAGTTTGAAATACAGAGGACAGATAAAGGAGGGAAAGACAGGCATGGAAAGGTTCACTTACCTACCTGGGCTCATGCAGCAAAGCAGCAGACCCTAATTCACAGCCCCGCAGCTGCAGGCACGTCCTGAGCCTCACGCCAGCTCCGTGTCCCCAGTGCAGCTCTCGGTGGCATGGCTTGTCACCCTTCGTTTGCATCTCAGAATGAGTTACGGCTGGAATAAGGGATACAGCTGCGACCGAAACATGAAAACATAAGAGGGGAAAGAATAAAAGGAAGGGGTGAAGGAAGATAAGCACATTTTCAGGTGGTTTGGGTTCACAGGGATGAAAGGAAGGGGTCAGGCGACAGAGGCAGACAGCAGTGCTGACAGTGCCCTGGTGGACAACAGTGTAGAAGGTGCTGAGAGAGAAGGAAGAGGGGTGAAACGGCTGCCAAGCAGGCGCAGGGCCATGGCTAATGACAAAGGAGGTGAGAGCTGGGGTTAAGTGGGTTGAGAAGGGGCAGAGGAGCTGGCAGAGATCTCTGAAAGTGCTGCAAGCTGAAGACTTAGATGAAGACGTAAGCCAGGTTGTGGGGTAGATGGAGGATGCCACAGAGACAGGCAGACCCAACCCCACGGGACAGAGGGAAGCAGCAGGGGAAGGAAATGCCGCAACACTGCCAGGGACACAGCTACTGCAGATTGTAGCATGAGGGAGTGCAGGGAAGGGCAGAGGAGTGACAGCTATGGATGGTCTTTTTGCCTGGGATAAAGCACATCTGTCCCTGAAACTGGTGGTAAGGCATGAAAGCGAGAGCATTAAATGAGCACCTCCCCATAGCTGGGGGCACGAGCACAGCTGTAAAGCCAAACACACCCTGGAAAACTCAAATTACTGTCTTTTACCTTGCAACCAGAACGATGTACCTGGACGGGTACCTCAACCCAAACTGCAGTTTCATTTCCTACCCGCCCTCCAGAGCTCCCTGGGCTGAATGGCGAGCAGGAGACGGGAAGGGCTACCGGGCTTCCCGGGGCCGGGAGGGGGGCATCCCGGGGCTGCCGAAGTTGTGCTTTTTCGGAAGGCCCACGAGAGGGAGCCAGGAGTAAAGGAAAGGCGG
>NW_010565494.1:0-4898 GCF_000687285.1 Phaethon lepturus | reverse complement strand
CGGGTGAGATCCGGGACGCTTCGCACCCCTCCGGCCCCACGCACGACCTGCACAGCGCTGCAGGGGGTGGTGGTTGACCCCCAAAGGATTAATAACGGATTTACACATCACTTGTTGCTTTTTAAGCGACAAGCTGCAGGCAGGCTCGGTGGCATCTCGGTGAATACCCGTGGAATAAATTTAGTACGTAACCTTTGCTGTCAAAGGCTAAACGTGATGCAGGTGGCAAAGGTGGATGCCTCCCGTGCTCGCCCTTCTTCCTCTTGCTGCACTAGTTCAGGTCTTCAGAGAAATGGGACCTTGCCATGGCAAAGCTGTGGGGTCTCAGCCCCGCTGCCATGGCCCTGCTCCCAGCGCAGCGGCCAATGGGTTGAGGATGGTCCCATTAGCAGCCCTTAAGCCCGGATCTTGCCCCTGCCTGGGATGATGAAGGGAGGATAAGGAGACGAGGGTGAGAAAACTCAGCATTCCTGGTGCGGATGAAAGCAGCTTTCTCAGAACCCACTGAAGTCTTCACCTTCTCACTCCGCTGGGAACTAAATGGGGTTTGGACTTGCCTGGGGATGATCCTCTGAGCTCTAAGCTCGTGAGGAAGGTGAGCGCATGTTTGTGTTAAGCCTCTGCTTAAGCACTTTTCTGAATCTGGGCTACAGAGCTCAGCATCTTGCAGGGAGAGATCTGGACGCAGAGGAGCTACATCGACTTATTTGGGCACCAGTCCTTGTATCGCTGAAGTCTGTGGGAGATGTGGTGTTGGCCCAGAGAGCGGGGAGGTCATCGGTACCTGTGCACCTCCCTTTGAGGGCTACAGAACACCGCCTGTGCCACAGCAGGGCGGCAGCCACGCAGCTGACCAAGTGAACGAAGCTCTTGAGGCTGCATTGGTAACCTGATGCATAGAAATTGCTGTTTTAAAAAGTGGCTACAAAGGAAAAATACAGCCCTTATTGAAAGGCAAATTAGTAGCAGGCTCTCTCCAGCGAGCGTTCAGGGAAAGCATACAGGGCCCGTGTTGTTATTACTCTCCTGAAGCTTCCTACCGCACTGCGAGAGGCACAGCCAGGGCTGGATAAATAATACATCATAATTTTCAAGTCCCAGAGAGGTGACTTGGAGGTAGTTCAAAAGTTCAATGAATTATCAGTTCCCCTCGGGTTCTTTATTTCTCTTGCAAAGGATGCTATCAATCTCGATAACTCACTAGCTACCAAAAATAATAATAAGTAAAAGATCATTATGTTGAAATATGTGTTGTAAAGCAGCATAGCAATTTGGAAGATTAATTCAGTCCAGAAGGGGCAATAGCTGCTGGCTAGAGATGGGCTGGACACCAATTACTGCTCTCACTCATTACTTCCATGGACAGGGATTGGGAAAACACCTGCAGTGCATGAATAATTCTCCTTGAGTTAATATGCTTTCATTCAGTGCTGATTAACTCTATTTATACCTCATCTGTGGTGATGAGAGCAATGTGATTCATTCCTTTATTTCTGTTACTCTCTGATAAACTGCATTTATTTGCCACCTCTGACCTCCTCACGTGCACACTGCCTATTAATCCTTCTCAGCCTGGGCTGCCGCTGCCATCCCAGGCCCTTCAGTAGCCATCAAACAGCTGCTTCTCATTTTATTTCTTTCATTTAAAAGCACCTGCTACAAAAATGTGGGTCAAGGGAGAAAATAGACTGGAAATTTCACTCTGATGATGGAGGAGAGGGGGTATATTTTGTGCACATACTGTCTGGCTCTGTAGGATGCTTGTCCCACCGTGAAGCCTCAAGGTAGTACTGAAGAAATAACAATGAAATGTGATCCGTTTGGGGTATTCAGTGCTGGGTGACTGACAGCTGCAAGGTAAGGCATCCTGGCCTTGTCTTGACACGCAAGGCACAAGCAGCTTGAAATCACATGTTGCCATTGGTGTCACAGAGGACTAGTCTGTGTCAGAGGATTTTTTTTTTGCTTTTATTCTCCAGGTTTATTTTAATTTTTATTTCCTTAGCTCCTGCTCTGAGTCAGGGCTACAGGGTTCATGACCTGGGGCTTTCTCTTCCAGCAGGCTGATTGAAACACATGATGGCCAAACACTGTCTCCTGAGGCTGGCAGGATGGAGTCTGCAAAGAGACCTTGAGTGTATGAAAAGTTCCTGCTTCTCCCCCGTCAGCACAGCACTACCCAAACGCAGCATTAAAATTTGTCTTAAGATGGGATGTAAAGTAAAAAATATCTGACTGCTTGCAAGAAGTAGAGATGCTCCTTTGCAAGTGGAGATGCATTGCTGAGTGGACATGCTGGCTGGTAAAATCCCCCACGTTCACAATGGGAGCACAGGCACGTGTCAATGGTTTAGCCCCAGCCGGCAACTAAACACCGTGTAGCCGCTTGCCCCCCACCCCAAGTGGGATGGGGGAGAGAATTGGAAAAAAAACCTCATGGGTTGAGATAAAAACAGTTTAATAGGACAGCAAAGGAAGAGGAAATAATAATGATAACAACGATGATGATGATGATAATAATAGGCCAGTCTGGGTCAGCTGTCCTGGCTGTGTCCCCTCCCAGCTTCTTGTGCACCTCCCCGCTGGCAGAGCATGGGAAGCTGAAAAGTCCTTGACTTGGTATCAGCCCTACAACTACTTAGCCACAACTAAAAACATCAGTGTGTTATCAACATTATTCTCATACTAAATCCAAGCCATAGCACTATACCAACTGTTAGGAAGAAAATTAACTCTATCCCAGCCAAAACCAGAACAACATGTAATCTACCCCAGTCTGCAAGGAAACTGAGGAAGTTTGACTTTGGTTGTCAGAGTCATTCTAGCGGGCGGATGGCCTGCATTTTCTTGTAAGCTCCCTTCCAGCTCTCAAAGTCCAAGTATTGCAGTGCTTGGGTTTCCAGTACAGCAGGCGAACATCTTAAAACTTTAAAATATTACCCTGAGATAATTTCAGATCACAGAGTTACAGAATCATGGAGCAATTTAGGTTGAAAGGAACGCTGCCACTGATCATTTGGTCCAACCCCACAATCAAAGCAAGACTGACTTCAAGATTAAACGAGGTTACCCAGGGCCTTTCCCAGTCGAGCTTTGAAAAATCTCTAAGGATGGAGACTGCATAACCTCTGTACATGACCTGTTCCAGCATTTGACCACCTTTGCCATGAAAATTTTTTCCTTTACGTATAATATCTTATTTTTTTACACATCCTTCCATGCTAACACAGATCCAACACTTAAGACCTGTGGCATTCCCCATAATCTAGGCAGGAGGAAACTTGGCCTTCCTGCTCAGCCCTGCCCATGCTCTCCCTGCAGCACGTGCATGTGCTTTCCTAGTGTGGGACAGGCTGGATTCCCCGGAGGAGCTGAAATATCTCCTCTAACACCTGATCCCCACCACTGAGCTATGAATCTTTTTCCTCGGACTTTCTGAGGGCATGTTCCTCTTTTGCATTTTCCTTTGATCATTGTTTCAAAATCTTGAGGGGATTCAGCTGCCTGCTCTGTTTATCTTGCTGCCCTTTCTTCTCATTCAAGGTCTCCAAACACCTTCCCTAGAATGAGATAAAAGCTTGCACTGAGACCCTGGCCCTTTTGTCTAATTCCCCAGTCTGCCTGGATCTCCTCACCAGCCTTGTCAGGCTTAAATGTCATCGTACGGTTCATGTAGATGCTTCAAGATAGCTCACTGTCCTCCCTCTCCCTGCATTTCAAACCGCACTTTTATTTCCAGCCTGTCCGAGGTCTCTCCCTTTCTCAGTAGAGAGCTGTGCTCAGCAGCCCACTCTGCCCTGGTGGCACTTCAGGGCCAGGTCACCCTGGCCAAGACTTAGGTGAAGAATTTGTTGTAAATGGCCTCCTGCCACTGAAGGCTGTGGTTCGGGTGGTGTCTCCGCCGGTGCTTTTTGTCATCATCTGGTATCCATCAAATTATAACCAGAGGGTGGTGGAGGCTCCTTGCACTTGGCACATGGGCAAGTTTGGGGCCAAGAGGGTCAGAGCTGGCAAGGGTTAAATCCACCCTTCATCACCACCGTGGCAGTGATGGCTGTTCAGCTGCAGGGCTTGCTAGTTCCAGAATTAGCAGCTTTGCTCCCTCCCTGTAGGCTAGAAGGGAAGATACCCCCTTACTGCTGTCCCCCCACTCCCCAAATCTGAGAGGAGCCCTGAGATGCCAGCTGGCCATTTGGGGAGAATGGGTTCAGGCTTTAGTCCCGCAGATCAGGATTGTTTTGCCACAACATACTGCCTTTACCTGCTTCAGAGGCTGAACATCGGAGTCGGTCTCCCTTTGGCTTTTCTTGACTTATTTCAGCATGACCTCTTCAATTTTGGCTCTCTTTCCTGAGACTTTTCTCACTCACAAGCTTTGCAATGCTCCCCAGAATCATCCCTCCCACAACAATGGGAAGGATTAGCTCCAACAACACTCCTCGCTCCCCGCCATGGGGTCCCACCGCACCTCTCCCCACAGGCTCCCAGTGCTTGCCCAGGCTGCCTGCTCTCGACATGATCAGGCATGGTCGGCAGCCGGTGCAGATCAAACACCGTTTGATTACACCAGTCTGTGGTGGCCAAGACTGGGACCTGCCACTTACTCCTGCCCTGAGCAGCTCAGTGCTTCCTGCTAGCGTAAAACAGCCCCAAGTTAACCAAGGGCATATTGTATCTGGAGATGTTTTCTGCCTCTGGAAGATCAGCAGGATGTCAAAGGCTTAAATAAGAAAGAGGAAGGCCCTTAAAATGAGTTTTTATAGTCCCACTGTTGTGCTCTGCATGGCAGAGGGATGTTTCAGCTGTAGGTGAGGTCGGTAACCACTGACAGCTCGCTGGGTAGCTGATGGAGCACTGAAGGGCTGATCAGGAATCACAGAATCACAGAATCACAGAAT
>NW_010565493.1:30447-58260 GCF_000687285.1 Phaethon lepturus | reverse complement strand
GTTGCATGGGGTTGTTGTGGCCAAAGTGCTCCTCTCAGAGTTTAAAAAGTACCTAATTTGCAGTGTAGCTTCCCTCAAACCAGGAACTGTTGTAATGACACCTTTGCTTTTTGGTGGATGGGGTAAGTCCCAGACACGAGAAGGCAGTACAGGGCAACACCTCTCCCTCTCTCCTTCTTCCCAAAAGAAGTGCTCATTAAGAAGCAGAAGCCAGGGTCACTGCAGGGCCAGACTTGCCTGGTGTCTTCAGAAAGCACAGATGAAGGGCGTAAAACAAAAACTTACTTTTCAAACTTGAGTTGAGGTCTCCTTGGCTTGGAGGTACCATTTGGCACAGAAGGCACTGGGAAAGGATTTGTGACATCCCCTGTAGATCCCTGAAAAACCACAGAGTAGAGATAAAGCTGGCTAGAGATACATCTAAACCAACTCCAAAGCCTGGCTTTCCTAAATTTCAGGAGAAAATGTTTATTTGTCCCAGGAACAGTCTATTCTCCAGGCTCTCCCCCTCTTCTTACCTTCTTCCCCAGCACCCCCTCCAATAATGGAAATGAAAACTTGGCTTCCTACCTGTTAGTAAGGCTTCATACAGTTAAAATTTTTCACAAGCATGCAGAAATTAAGTAGCAGGTTTCCTTGCACAATGGCTAAGACAGAAGTAAGGCTGCAAGCAGCACATTTTTTATGGCCACTAACCAAGGCAGGAATGGGTAATATCCATTCACACTTAATTCCACCTTAACCACATAGCAATTGCTGATTCTACATTACTAACTACATTATCAGGAAAAAGCAAGCAGTTAGAAGCCAGCTAATACAGCGTGGAAAGTCTGGGTTAACACACATGACAACATCCTAGACTACGCACACCCAGACACCAGTAAATAGCAACAGAATTGTATTTTATAACCCAAAAATGCAAAGATCCAGCTGCAAGGATCATTAACAATTTTGTAAGCAAGCTATAAAACCTTATACCCAGGTTGCAATCAAAAACACAGGTTGCTTGTTCCTTATTTTTAAGCAATCTGCTCTTTTTGTAAACACGCTTATTTTTACAGCAATATTGTACTTGCAGTTGCCTACAGTCAGAAACAGTTACTACCATAATGATTATTCTCTCGCCTTTGGTTTTCACATGGTCACCCCTCTTCACTATGTTTCACTGGTGAGATGAAAACAGATGATGGAAAGTCAGCAGAGAAGTTACAATGCAGGCTTTTGGGCTACCAACATGCAGTCACAGATAGCCATTAAAGAGGCAAAGCCATTAAAGGGACAAAAATGCTTCAATGAGCTTTCGCTGATAGCTGGTTTATCTTCTTTCCTTTTTAATATCCTCAGAGTATGTTCCTAAAGAAAATGACACAGCACCCCATGGGTTGTGGGAAACAGCCCGCCAGTTATAACAGATACCTACTTTGATACCCTTCAACAGTTCAGCGTGACTTCTCTCCACTTTCTTGTGCTTGGAGAACAAAGGATCCTTGTGGTTGCTCTTGTTCCTGGCAGTGTTATCCACGGCAGGCAGCTCACTGCTCTCACTTCTGGGTCTCTTTTGGGCCATCTTGGTTGACTTTGGTGCAGGAGATGTGGGTGGCAGTGGCGGAGGTAGCAGGAGATCTTTCTTCTGGGTTTCAAATGAAGCTTTTGATGCTCTGGAGATGGGAAGTGAATTCAGCAATTGGGATGAATATGGTGCAAGGATTTTTTTAAAAACTTAGTTACATCATGTATCAATTCTGTTTAAATTTCTCTGGAAGTGTGAGCTG
Source organism: Phaethon lepturus (assembly GCF_000687285.1). Taxonomy (NCBI): domain Eukaryota; kingdom Metazoa; phylum Chordata; class Aves; order Phaethontiformes; family Phaethontidae; genus Phaethon; species Phaethon lepturus. The sequence goes on along the minus strand of NW_010565493.1, from coordinate 56,488 downwards.
ACTTTTTAACATGAAGAATCCAACAAAAGCAAAATGAAACTTCAGGGACTTATCATGCATTAGATACCACATCTTCAGCTGCCAACGTACAGGCAAGTTGCTTTTCAAGTAGGAATAAGCCTCAGGAATTGTCCTTGGACTAAAAACTTGCAACCAGAATGTTGCAAAAAAGGCATCCCTCTAACACAGCCCCTTTTCACTGAAAGGGGGAGAGAGGTAATTACAGTGACTAAAATCCCTGGCACAAATCACCCAACAAGGCAAATGAACTGCAGCATTGCCTCTCTCTCCCCATTACGTTTGAAGATATCTTCCATGGTCAGAGATACTCACCCTGACACTGATCCTGTACGTGCTTTGACAGAACTAAACTGAGTTGTTCTTTTAAGACTTGCCACTCAACTAGACAACACTTAAAAAGGTGAGAGGATTTGAGTGAGAGAGACTTAAAATCCTGCGCTTTTAAGTGGCAGAGACTATCACATTTAATAATATGGTGGCATATCAGATTTCTGATCATCTGACATTAGGATTACCAGGGAAGTCCAGCAGCTCTAAGCAGCACCAAATAGCTTTAAACCTTGTTTTTACTACTACTCATGTACATCGCTTTTATTCAGCTTCTCAAAGTTTCCAAGAAAACACTGAGCAGTGAATCCTAACTCATGGACTGCAACATCAGAAGAGGAAGAAATTAAGTCAAACCCAGTGAGAAGACTGAAGTGTGACACTGCACATCTTGCTTTGTTCTGCTGTGCATGGGACAGTCCTCTCCCCTCTTCCACAACACACTTTTCCCATGGTACAGTCCCGACTCACTGCACACATGCTCCCCAGCTTCACTACCTTGGTACAGCTGATGCTCCAGGGAGGACTATTTTACAGAGCACAGCAGCATCCCTCAACCAGAGCGCTCTCTCCTCCAAAATGTACCCTATCCCTCCCACTCTGAAAGCCAGAACATGGCTAAAAGGGGTGCTTGTTTTCACTGAGAAAAAGGGAGGAATGAATCCCAGAATTAAAGCCCTTCCATTATTATCACAGCTGAAATATCCCTTTACCCAACTGTTAGCCCCAACATCTCAGTGCTTTAAGAGTATGTCAATGTTTTCTCTGCAGAAAAGCAGTTTACTCATATTGTCAGGACACAAACCTCAATGCTACATACCAGTCCAAGTCAATATCTCAAATTCAAGCCACAAGCAAGCAGGAATTGAACGTAGTAGCCCATGACTGACGCACAGGCCTCCCCTCTTGGGAACACTGCCCATTTGAAGACATGCTCTTGGAAGCATTCACTCCAGCAAAGACCTAGCCAAAATGCTGGCAGTACACTGGTATGCAAATTATGGGGTAAGTTTCAGCAGATCTACCAGAAGCACTGCAAATGCTATGCTGGAATAAATGAGAAATTCCTGGCCATAAAGGCCACCTGAAATTCCAGACAGTCATGATTCAAAAGACACACTGGTTGTGTGTCTGTGAGGTCACATACAAAAAAGACAAAGACAACAAGATGATTTTAGTGGAGAAGGGAAATGCTTACTACTGTTACCCACTTATATATACAGTCTATTTTCTGGACTGGGCTTTGCACATTTCACCCCTATACAAATTTGGGCCAGTCACAGTGAAAGCCTTTGGCGCTGCTGCATCATGGTTTTGTTAGAGAAAGGGGGAGCTGCATATCCACATGCTTCTGGACCATCCCAGTTCAGCAGCCTTGCACAGCAGCAAGGTGAGGAAACAGAGCTCTGCAACAGCCATCACATCCACCTCTGTATTCTCAGCTGAGAGAAGACCTAGCACAGACACTGTGTGCACCAGCAGCCAGCTACTAAGTGCTATTCAAAGCCAGTAACCTGTGACAGCAAACGCAGCTGAGGGAGCAGACTATCAGCATTAACACCTGACTTTATTCTTTCATCAGGACCTGTCCAATTAAGAAAACAGCAATGATCACCAAGTCAAAATTTATGGACATATAGTTACACTTAGTACAATATCCTTTCCCAAGAGGCTGCCAGAACTCTCCCTGCTGTGGACATGATTGCTCAGTTGCTCAGTCACAGGAACGAGTCATGACTTCCAGGCCACATGTTTCACCTGTTTGCAGCACAGGAGCCTGAGCAAGTAACTCAATTTGTCTGGTCCTCAGTTTCTCCATATGCAAAATGTCTTCGCATCATCTTCTCACTTTACAAAGACCAAGAGTTTTAAATGCATGCAAAGTATCATGAATCTGATAAAAAGCCTTCTGCTGCTTCCCATGCAGTGAGACCACAAACTTCCTAAAAACAAGTATGACAGCAGAACCCAGAATGAGGAAGACATGGACAAAGAAAAAGAAATTCATAGAATCATAGAATGGTTTGGGTTGGAAGGGACCTTTAAAGATCAACTAGTCCAACTCCCTTTTTAAAAGCATTTTAAGGCTAGTTCCATTTCTCATGAAAGCAGAAATAATTGATACTTGAACTCTCAAGTCTCACTCACCTAGAATCCTAGAACAGAATCATAGAATAGTTTGGGTTGGAAAGAACCTTTAAAGGTCATCTAGTGCAACCCTCCTGGAACGAACAGGGACATCTTCAACTTAGATGGCAGGTTCTCTTGCCATTCCCTGAAGCCCTTGGACTACAGTGCAGAACAAGCATACGCTACTCCCTGTAGAACAGCTGCCACCTCCCAGATTATCTAGGACAATCACTGACAGATTACCACCACTGTAGTTGGGAGAAGTGGAAACGACTCCTGCATCCCAGCAGACAGGCAGTCTACCACACTGTTTGCGACTCAAACAACATACAATTTTTTTGCACAAATTTGTTTTCTGCCTCTGGTCTGAAAGACAGCAGTGCAAATGGTTGCCTACCAGCTTAGAAGGAAAAGTAGTACGGACACAACTGGCAATTAAATTTCTTGCAGCATAAACTTTTTTTTTTGAGCTACATGTAATATATGGAGCAGAGCACACAGCAACATAAGCTGCAGGATGGACAAGTTAATGTTTAAAATGGCGAAGTCTTCATTCCCATCTCAACTGTTAGAAATCAGGACAAAGGCCACAACATTCAATGCTGTTGCAGCAGTGTAAACCAAGTATGGGAGGATGACCAGCCACTGAAACATCAGTTTATGCTTGAATGATAAGAACCATAATCCTCAGCATTAAGAAGGGAGAGGAAGATAGGTGACACCCAAGTATCACTTCACATTTGCAACAAATAAAAACGCAAATAAATTACATTCCCATAGCCACATCGTTGATTTCAGGATGTAAAGACAAATCTGCAGCAGAAGTTTCAGAAGGCACATTATGTTATAAGCAAATTCACAGGTATAAGCACAGAAGATACAGTTCCTTGCCTTAACCTTTTTAAGAAAGATTCACTTTTATGCATCTTTCTGCCATCCCAGCACTGTATACTCACTTCAATTTATTGGAGTCTTTGTTAGTTGAAGACTGCAAAGATTTTGTTTCTTTTTCTGATTTCATTTTCTTCCTATCAATCTCCTTCTCCACTTCCCTCTAACAGAAAGAAAAAGAAAAAAAAAAAATCACTCAGGTTTTGAAAGTTCATGGTAGAGACCAACACAGCTAAGTTTGATCAATTCTGGTTAAAAAAAGAGAAGATATTGGAACTGACAAAGCAGAAACCCAGAGCACAATGGATATAGATTTCAGGCTCACTGACAAGTATCCTAAAATGGCATTTTATCTACTTTTGCTTGGATAGATTAATTATTTTGTAATGGCCGGGATGGAACTGCTAAACCTTTTGTTGCCAATAGTAATCAAAATTAAGGCACTTCCATTGCTGAAAAGAAGCATTTCATCTGTTCTGGATGGGCTTTTTTCCTCCTACTCAGTATGAACTGTACAGAAATGTATTCAGATTCCTCCTGGCAAAGTCATGAACTGCAAGCAATTGTGTTTTGCAATATGCCTTATCAAAGGGAAGGAAAAAACTGCATTCTCAGGACAGTCAGGTCACCCAGATTCCCCAGATTACAGGGGTTTTTGGTTTTATTAACAGAAGTCCGATATGGGTGAAATTTTAAACAAGTCAGTTAAAATTGCTGCCACTGTCTTCAAGAAGAACAGGAACCATTAAGGCAGAGACGTCATAAAGAATACTTTTTAAATGCACTCCATAGATCTTACAATACAAATTGTGCAAATCAACAACTCACCTGACTGAAAAACTTCAGAATAATGTGCTACAAGCCAAGAAAATGTGAAGGAAACTGCACTTATATCAGGGATACCCATAGTGTGCCTGGTGGTAGCCAAAAGCATTCCAGGACTTTCTGTCTCTCTCCCAAGAGTACATGCAGGTTTATGTCACTGTGATGGAGCTCAGCACAGAGTCTACCTCTGGCAGTGTGCTCAGGGCAAGGCTCCAGCACCTAAATCATGTCCTTAAACTGTTTCTCAGGCTGAGCTCCACACTGCCACAGAAGGTGTCTGACAGCTGTACCTGACCTAGCTGGCTGCAATGAAGCCTGAGCCTCCAAGGACACTGATGCACACTGACGTAATACAGATGGCAAGACTCTGAAGTGGGTTTCCCTGCAATCAGGCACACAGACTGCAAAGGAAGACATGTCTAACATCAAATTAGCTCCTCTCTTGGTCTTTGAGACAACAGGAGAAGCAACCGATTTACTGCCTGTTTACCTTTCTCCCACTACTCTGCAAGAGGAGGTCTGCCGGGGTCTCTCAAGTTTCTCCACCATTTCCCTGCTCTTCTCGATTCTCCCCCACAACTATGGGAAGTTCAGAAAATGACAAGACTAAACAAAACCCACGCAGGAACCAAGGTTATTTCACCCACACATGCTAAGCCACCTGGTCTGTGACGAGGACCAAAAAGGTAGACAGGCACTGAAATAACCACAGTGAATACTGAATTCACCATAAGGCCTGCAGGCAACTCTGTGCAGCTGAACCAGCTGGCTTGAAGTATATTCACAGTCCCCTTTGGGAGTCGGCTTTCCAAAAAACACTTGTGAGCAACTACCCCTCAGTTAAATATCGGGCTGTCTTATAATTCAAGGGAAAGCAACTGTCATAGCTGAAGGACTCTGCAAAGGGGTCTCTGGAAAGTCCCCTACTGGACACATAAATCTTTTAAGCATTAGCATTGCTGCTAGCACCGCAGCAGCTCCAGGGAAAACCAAAGAAGTTTTCTATGCATTTATCCAAGCACTGAGATCCAAAGCAGGGTTTAGTGATGGTTGTTACTATCAGTGAACCTGGTTCAGTCCAAAGTCTGCACTTATGGAAAAGCAAAAGGCACAGGGCTGCTGCCATCACCCCTAGTAATAACGGAGTTCACACCTGCAGAATTTGTTCCTCTTTGCATAAGCAAGCAATCACAACTGTTTCATGGAAATAAATAACTCCACACTACAGGAAAAGACTACACTACTCAGACTGAGGTTGCATGGCTGAAGACAGCAGAAGGTACACAGATGGACAAAATCAAAAACAACAGACCAGAGTGGAGAGGGTCGGTTCTCCCTCTGGGCACCCACAAACTGCAGGCAAGGTGCTGATCCACAACAGACATTAAATGGATAGTGCAGGTGACTGCAGCCTGGGAGGTGGTTCAGGTACCGTGCTGCTTTTAAAAGGGCTGCAGGGGGAAGAGATACTGCAGCCCTACAAAGCTCTGCTGGGGTTGAAAGCCAGAGAAACCCACAAATGTTACCAGGTGGCTGGCCAGCCACAGGCTGGCGGCCCAGCCACAGGCTGACACAGCTTGCTGCCGAAAGCTCCTCTGACATAGGAAGGCTGGGGTTTTCTTGTCTGAGAAAACTAGTGTTTTGAGAAAACACAGAAAAAAACGTTTTAAAACACCAAAGCATTTGTTAGACAGCTTACAGGGCTTTTAGTTTGCTCAGCAGGTGATTTGTGACAAACAAGAAACATCTGTGGAGAGTTTTGATACACATTCCCTTCAGAACTTTGATAACAACTTTATAGGAGGAGCATAATGGGTCCACTCCCAGCCTATGAAGCAGAAATAAACTCTCTGCATGGGTTTTTTCAAACACCACCTTGGTCCCTGTATAAACCCACCTCCACCTCTCACCTTCCTCTTTTGAAGGGACTTGTCACGAGTGTCCGTGGTTTTCCTTTCCAAGTCCTGCTTCCTTGCACCAGGGAGTTCCTTGGTCTCTGCTCTCTTCTGGTGACTGCCTTTCCCAGGGGGCTGGGGGACTCTTGACAGGAGAGGGAGATCTATTTTCACCATGAGGGACTGAGGTGTGTGGGAGTCCCTCACTGGCGAGAGCAATTTCTCCCTAAGAGGCAAGGCAGGCTTCTCCTTGTGAAAATCCTCTCTGGCCACCACAGCAGGCCTGTGGCCACTAGTCCTGGTGGGTGTTGTGCCTTGGCCTTGAGAAATGGGACTGAGAGCGAGATGCTCCTGAGCAGTGCCAAGCACAACATCTCTCATGAGCTTGGGGTCCAAGAAAGGTTTGGTGTTGGCCTGGTGAGAGCTCTTGTGCTTTCTCTTCTCAGGGGGCTCTTGCAGTGCTGGCTTCAGGTCTTTTCTGTCACTGGATTTTGGCTTCCCTTTCGTTTTGACTTTTGGCTTGTCTCTGGAAGACTGGTCTCTGACCTCTAAAGGACCAGGGTCACTCTCCACCTTCAGGCCTCCCTTGGGCCCCTCGTGCACTGAGGCCTTGCCGGGTCCTTTGATACCCACAGTCTGCCTGGGTGAGGGCTCCTCGGTGTGCACAGGAGACTTCTGACAGTTGCGCTTGGTCGGAAGGTGAGTGTCCTGAGGAGTCCTGGCTGCTCGGCCAGAGCTCTTGTGATGAGGCTCCCTCGGCTCGGCGTGCTGGTGGGAGGAATCGCTGCTGATGCCCTGCCCCTGCTCCTTGCCCTCCTCATGTCCATCCCCATGGGCGATTTCACTGAGACTCTCTGTTGGCACTGCTGGTGGGTTCACCTTGGTTAGCCAATTGTCAAGCTGCCACTTATTAGAAGTTGGTGGGTCAGGCTGCAGACAAAAAGAGAAAGGAAGGATGCAAGACTGATGCTTTTATAGGCTATTTCCACCCTAGCACAGCTTACCAGAACCCAGTAAAATTTCTTCTTACTGTTAGAAGAGCTTGAAAGTGAAAGACCATGAGACAGTAGGGATGCTATAGCTTGGGCACATCAACACTTACTTCAGAAACATAGACCTTGTTTTAGCACAGGATTGGTCAAATGTGTTGCACAGCACTCCTGGATCTCTGCTAGCCCCACCTGTCACTCAGTAGGAGACCAGTCTACAGGAAAGCTTCACCTTAGTTTGCTAATAACAAAGGTCGTTACACAATCAGACAACATACAAAAAAGCAGCAATTGTAAAAATGGTTTAGGTGCTGTCCTCGCAATGCTTCTGGAAAGTTATTTGCATACAGCACTGCTTTCAAAATGGATGAAGAACTGTGTCAGCTATCACATCTCATTGAAGTCTGACAGGTAGGCTCTCAGGCTCCTGTGGTTTAACCAAAAGAAAACCATTTACCAAAAGGAATTTTATGGCTAGTACATCAAGCCCACTCTTTTCCAAGTCCTCTGCCTACACAACCCAACACTTGCTTCCCTCTAGGTCAAGCAAGGCATAAGCAACAACCGGGGTCTGAAGGTCTCTCGAGTCATGGTCAGATAACATAATGTGGTTGCTATAAGCCCTGCCTAATCTAACAGTAGTCTGACAAGTTATGAGAAAACCAAACCCAATTAACCCTAAAATAGACCACAGAAGCTGCAAATCAGGGGCATGATTCTCTGGAGACCATTTTGAAAATATCACGTGTGTGTCAGCATCACTCAAATTTGTAGCTCATCGTCTGGGCACCATCAGCTCACAGCTACACTCCCACTCTCACTGATTCTTCCTGGTCACAACTCTCATTTCTGAGAAGAGCCACAACTCTTCCTTGAAAAGAGAAAGCCTACTACATGAAAGGTTTTCCAAGACTAATTAATCCCTTCTGTCATAATTTTCTTCTCTATCCACTCAACTTGCTGTATAACACGTGGATAAACAAGTCATGTATTCAACTGTTTGAGTCAATCTAGAAACCTGGTTTAAAAAACAGTTTTGTTTTACCATGGGTTTGTAAGTAAAATTAAACTGCATATTCCATTATACTGTTCTGATAACACAAATCTGATTTATTTTCATTAGAATTTTAACCGAAGAGCTTCTTTTTTTTTGTCAAACTCTATGAAAACATGGCCAAAAGACTTAATAAACCTTGCTTTATAATGTAGGTAGCTATCAGACAGTGGCATACTCTGATCCTTTTCTAGCACTTCTACCAGCAGTTATCTTGTTTGTGATCTACACCATCATACGAGTTTTCATTAGGTTTTCCAAACAGAAAGGATAGTAACAGACTCTTTTGAAAAACAAACACACACAAAACAAAACAAAAAATCAACCCACCAAAAAACCCCCCAAAGGAACTACTGCCTATAGCTCTTAAAGTATATTCTTCTGCATGTGAAGAAGTGACTATAAACAAACAGGCCATGCACATTAACTTGTCCCTTGAGCACCATGGATGAACAGTTTGCTGAATAAAAAAGGGTAAAACGGTCAATAGCAAATAGCTAGGACTTCACTAGAGTGAGAAGGATCTTACAATCCAGTATTTTCAGGACAAACCAGGCAGGATTTGGTAAAAGACAAGAAGTATAACATCTATTTCCTTCCAAAGACACCCACATTGCAGAGGGCAAAGTCTGTAACTGAACTGCTGGAGGATAAAGTGTATTAGATGTGAGATGAAAAGATATGCCTTCTCAAAGCCTGTTTTCTGCACATAGAGTTCTCCCTGTTCATGTGCTTCTGAGGTAAAAGAAAGGAAATCTAAGGCTGGGGGAAGGGAAATAAATTACAAGGTTTCTGGGCTTTGTGAGAGTACCTCAAAACTGTCAGTGGATAGGTTTGCATCAGCTGTGGTCTGTACGATATAACCATGCACTTCCCACTGGCCTGAGAATGTTCTGTAAGTTGGAAGAACTGTTTGAAATCATGGGACATGAGCACTTCTGCAGCAGATTTTTAAAAAATGCATGGTCTCAATTATGAAACTTTAAGGCACCAAGTTCTGTTTGTTTGCTTTTCCCAATAAAAGCCTCAGAAATGCCAGTGCAGCACTACCCGAGCCAAATTCAACAGAAGCAAGTCTAAGCACATTCCAGCCCTTCCTGCAGGTCTGATCACTTCAGCTGTGATCTGGGAGAAGCTGAATCTGTCACTCACACACAGGAGCTGCAGGGAGGCAGCAGCTCCTCTTAACATATCACGAAACTGGTCTCACCCTGAAGCAGCCCATAGCCTTGGCGCCCAGAAAAAGATGTACAGGCAGAGGTGGGCCCCAAACACCCCAGAGAAGCCATGCTTGTCATTTGCACCTTGCTTGTGTCTTGCCAGTGAAGGCACTAATTCCTCCAGGAGTGCTAGACAATGATGCCAAAGAAGGGGGAACACTTCAAGGTTAGGCATGTAAGAGTCTAATTATGCTGTTACTAAGGGTGATTTAATTGACAAACTCTAGACGGGAAGCAAAGGGCAAGAAAAGTCTGATGATGCAGCAAAAATGTCAAGGGGACACCTGAACAATGATGGTATTTCAGGTCTCCTGTCCTGACTGCATTCAGACAGCAGAGAGTCTGAGGCAAAAGGCTGTATTAAGCAGCCTCTACATTTTATTTGCATTCACCTCAGGTGCTGATGCTCTTCGAGGGTCATTTGCTTCACTGTCACTCGAGTTGCTTTCCGTCTCCGAGTCTGAAGAGCTGTCTGAGTCACTGGTGCTCCCTGACTCCGGGCTGCTGGAATGTGCTGATGCCACACTCTTGGGCTGGGACTGTAGGGCACTGCAAGGCCATCGTGAGATAAAATTAGAAAGCAGCATGGGTGAAGGTTACTTACTTATTATATTGACATGGCAGGATTAAAAAATAAAACCAAAACCCTGTGTTCTGGCACAAAGAGGAGAAAGGAAAAGGCCAAAGGAATACATTGCCATACTCAAAAGATAAAGCACCAGAATAAAGAACCTCTGGAAATGGTGACACCTTTAACTCCAACCCAGTCAGACAAACACATAAGCAGGACATCACTGCTACAACACAAAGCTGCATTTAGCCAATCAAAGTTTTAAAAACAACTGAAGCTGACAAGTGCTCTTCTGAAAGCCCCAACCCTTAAAAGAAAAAATTTCCAATACAGGCTAACAAGACAGAAACAGACATTCCACGATGGTTTATCTTTCTTGTATTCTCCCCTTTAAGTTTTCACTTCTTCATCTGTATTACTTGGTCAAGGTGCTGTAACAGTTTCGTTAACAGCCATGTCAAGCAGCAGCATTTTTTGCAACACCCTCCCCTACTCAAAAGTGTTTTCCTCCAGCACTGACAATGGGAGTGGAAGGAACTGAGGGAGAGCCAGGACTTTTATGCACAGCTTCTTTTTGTTTCGAAATGAGCTTATGAAATCAAAATGTTGAATTTTTTTCTTTGAAAACTGTTCCCCACATCAGTATCGAGACATTTGTGTGATTTGGAGACAAGCTCCTTGCTGATCCAGACTGATATCACGAGAACACTCTATTTCAAGAGCTTGCAGACGCATACCATGCCAAGAATTGGCATACCCTTCTGCAAGTCTGACTTTGTAGACCACTACCCTGTGCTTGAAGAATATAGATATCAAGCCAAAAATGTATGTTAGTGCTCTCCTATAGGAAAAGTTCTGGGATTCTCCACCTTTCTTCCTCTAATGCTAGCACACGGCTGTTCAGACTACCTTGAATATTGCTTCTGACTAACAATACATGGCAGGAATTGGTTACAATCAGCTGCCTTATCACCAGGAGCTGAAACAGCGTTAAGTCTACCTAACCCTCTCCCGTTCTTCACCCACTTGGCTGTTTTGGGCTTCCTTCTGAACTAAAACTGGACTCACACCCATCACTACTACAACTGAAAATCCCATTAGCTCCAGTGTGACCTACATATACACAGATGGGAACAGTTGAGGAAATACAATTCTGGTTCATAGGCAAAATCCAGCATGCCTGGATTACTCATTTCTAACTGGAGCTTTCTGTAAAACCCCACACAACTAAAGCCAATTTTCAACGGCAGCTTCAGGCAGCTAGAAACCAAAGTCTGTATCTACAAGGAAAACCAGGAACCCTGACCCATCTACCCCATATATAAAAAGTTTTGTTTTTCCTCCTTATTTGGTCTATCTAGTAGTTTGGGAACAAATCTGTACCTTGGAGGAGCAGGTGAAGAAGGTGGCTTTTCAACAACCTGTTTTGTTCACAAAAAAAAAAACAAAGGGGGGGGGGGGGGAAAGGTTAGCTTAAGGAACTCAGAACAACGCAAGAAGTCATGATAATTTAAAGGGATGTCTGTGTGCCTAGTGTATAAAACATCTAAAACTGACTTGGTCGTCACCACTCTCTTCACTATCACTGAGCTGCAGGTCGTCCTGGAGCATTCTGAAAGACAACCAGAAGATAAATATCAGCCAAGGCAGACACATTTTCAAGCAGCAGACACTGAAAAAGACTTGGTTTGCACTTGCCAAAACAAACCAACCTCCCACATCCTTTTTGAACATTCAGCATGCTCAATCTGCTAAACCCTGACATTACCTGAACGACTGATAAAACAGTAACACACAACCTAGGCATTTTACTGTGCTTTCCAACTGATCTCAGGACATTTTGCAATGGAGGTCAGTATCATTGGCTGCTATCTACAGACAACAAAAATGAAGTTCTGTGAGGGGAATGCTCCTCAGCAAAGGTTACCTAGCACACTAACACAGCAGGGCGGAGTGGAAGAAATCTGATCCTTGCACAGCAAGAGATTAGCACACTATTAACCTGCACAGGCTCCCCAAGGGGCAGAAAGCATAGTCTTTGCACCAGAAGCCGTGCATGTACACGCTTTCTGCTCTCAGGGGCTGCAAATATTTCTTCTGTCACAGGGGTTCTCTTTTTGCTGCTGAAGTCTCCTATCACAGATACGTAAGTAAATGCTAAGGTCAAGCCTATCTCCTGTTTCTTCTCTACACAATGAACTTCATGCTCCTGTACATCTCAGCGGTAACTGTTAACATCGAGCAGCTCAGATACTCAAAGCAGTTTACAAGTGGGGAGGCCGAACTCTGTTTTACTATTGCTAGAAAGCAGGCTGCCTGCAAACATTTCCAAAAGCATAATTTAGTCCTCTGCCTGCAGGTGGTAACTACTGCTTGCAATTTCAATGCATTACCGAGATCCTCAATGGAAAGGAAGGATTTGTAGGGAGGGACCCAGAGTTCTTCCAAATTGTTACCCCCATCTTTGGCAATCATGCAGGCATCCCAAAAGGGAGTTGGAAAACAGGCAACAAAAGTATAGTGATTCAAATCTTAAAACTAGCTAGAGACCAACTCCTCAACCCAGAGAATTACACAAGTGTCGTTCCAAAAATGGGATAAAAAGCTTGGGAACTGAGACAGGGATTTTAATCAATAAGCTCAAAACTCTGTTTATTTCAACCTCATTTCAAACTAAGGGGTCTGTGAGAAATTTTTCTCAGGCCCAAATAAGAAACATAAGCCTCCAACCCCTCATGACAACTCATTTTATAGCAAGAAAACAAATATGAAAGATCCCCAGTGAACCACATCACCTTAAAAAGTGAGTGTTCCTGATGCTTGTTAGGAAAGGGAAAACTACACAAACCTTCACACTCTTTCAAGCCTTCATGTCAAATTATGAACAAAGCGAAAAAGATTTACGGCTCTGTGGGTCATCTCTAATGACCCTGAGCACTTTGCTTTTATCATTCCGTGACAACAGAGGAGTAAAAACCTTGAACAAAAAAGTGATTCCCTTATTTAAACACTATCCCCACTAACTAGACAAATTATTTTACACCCATACCAAAACAACTGACATGCATGAAGATACTTTCACTGAAACAGGACCGTGTTTACTGCTGAAGCTGGCCACGGTCTCACAACGAACAATTCCACAAAGCAAAAGTGACGAATCTGCTCTTGTCCATGCAGCAGGACAGCATGAAGAAACCCCAAAGGTTTCCTGTGTCTACCAGTACAGAGCCAAGCCCTCCTGCACAGGTGACACCACCTGCAAAGGTCCACAGCCCCTGAGGACCTCTCACGGATGCAGAAGTAGCTCTCAGTACCACAAAGGCTCTGTCTGATTACACTCGCAAAGATCTACATGCTTTCTTTGTTCAGGCATTTTGACTTTGCTATTCCTCTGTGACTATCCTCCTCCATCTCCCAGCCTCAACTGCCTCATTTCCTCACACACCTTTCTCAGTGGAAATCAACTCTTGCCTCTTCTTTTAGAGTAAACACTGAGGGGAAGCGCTATGAGATACCACCCTGGAAAACGAGGCCCCCGAATTTCCTACAGAAGGCAAACAGCACGCAGTCTGCAGCAATCCTGCACGCGTCAACTTGGCATGTGGGCTACAGCCTAAGCTCACTGCCAGTTCACTGAGATACAAAAAGGAAAAAAGAAGAATAGCAACAATACAGCCACTCTCCACACTCCTGGGCAGTTTGGCCAAATGTCTACCAGCATCTCAATGAATTCTGTTTTTTTTTTTCCAACCTGTTAGGGGAAGTAGTCCTTCAAAGGTGATAATGAACAAACTTCCAGAGATGCTACAAAGTTCTGAAAATGTTTTTGGATTTTTGTTTTGTTATGCTTTAAGAATCGTGGACTACAAATGCATTTCTGTTAGACGTAAGAGTGTAACGCAAGGAAACACTACCTAGATCTTATTTTAAGTCTGATTTAACTGTTTCTAATAAAAAGCACTGTCTTTTTCACCTGAGCTGCTGGTAAATAAAATACATCAGCGTAAAAGAACATTGCAACTACTTAAGTTCAATGTAAGATAAAGGAAGAACAACAACACTTTAAATAAGTCATACTTCTGCAAGGACAGACAAAGCCAGTTTCCTCAAAACAAGGCTTCAACAAATCGTTAAATAGCCTAGTCAAAGAAAATAAATCTGCTGTAATAATTTTAATGCTTTAATTAGCTCAGGAGTTAATAGATGTCAAGTTTTCATTTGCAGGACCTGTCCATTTGCAGCTTATATACATACTATCAATCTCCCTGTAAAGCTATTTAAATAAGAGCTCTTTTAGCGAGAGAAGCAGCACTAAAATTAATATTGCTTTCCAAACAACCCTACTGAAAGTGCAGGCTGGTCCCTCTCTTCCAGCTGGGTTAAAGATGCATCACCAAGAATGAGCTTGGCATCCCCCCTTTTAAAAGAAGGGCTACTTCCATTCCAGCACAGCCAGGTGCTAACTTCAGGGCTGTATTCAAGAATGAAAGCCATCTGGGAAACACTTGCATGCTCTGTAAAGCTGAATGCTTAATTTGGGCACACAGATGCACTGGGATTTCAACTTCTAATTAACCAGCACAAATACTGTTTGTTTTCAGCCAGCTACACTCTGTAACGCGAGCTACTCTAGGCAGCTGCATTTTCAGACAGTCACGTGCATTTTGAACAGCAAAGCAAGCAAGCCCTGTTGTGCAAATGAAAACAAAAACAAAACAGAAGGGATGCATCAGGTCAAGGGAAGGATGTAGAGGAAGTCCTTGGACAAATCTTGCTTGACTCCATTTTGGACATAAACCTAAGCCACCCTGTTCCTCCTGCTTCAACTTCATCAATTGTGGGCACGCATGTCCCTCGTAGATGAGCGCTGGCTCTGAAGTGCCCGCGAGGACACTGAGTGGAGAGGGGATGTTAGATAAGGACAGAGCTATGTACCATGCCAAATTTACAATTTACTTTTGGGCTAAGAAAGGAGTACTTTCAGATTCTAATCTACAGTAAAAGTCTCCCCTCTCTCTGTCACCTGCACAACTGACTAAAGTGCTGGAAGAGTTTTTACAAGCAGCTGACAAGAGTTGAAATAAAGATGATGGTTGCAGGGTAGCTTAGGAGGAAGGCAGGGCCTGCAGCAGTTGGAACTAGTATTTTTAATAGTGCAATGAGAATTTC
Source organism: Phaethon lepturus (assembly GCF_000687285.1). Classification (NCBI taxonomy): domain Eukaryota; kingdom Metazoa; phylum Chordata; class Aves; order Phaethontiformes; family Phaethontidae; genus Phaethon; species Phaethon lepturus. Next base: position 41,396 of record NW_010565493.1, on the reverse strand, counting down.
CAGAAATAGTTCAGGAGGAGCAAGCTGGGGTGGAAGAAAGAGAAGCAAAACAAAGAATGGATTAAGTGAGTTGCTGACTGCTCAGCAAGATACTATCCCACACTCCCTGCCAGTGAGGGCTCCTCTGCATGATGCTGGAACAATATGAAAAGGGTTGTTTTACAGATCTTAGAGAGTTTGAGTGCAAGATTCTACAATCTCAACCAAGATGGAGAGATGCTCTTCCTCTTACTTGTGACTAGCCAGGTTTTTGCATGTTTTTTTGTTTGGGGTTTTTTTGTTTGGTTGGTTTTGGGTTGTTTTTTTTTTTTTAAATTGTTCATGACGAGGAAAAGGAAAACAAGTTGAGTGTAAGCTTTGCAGTCTGTAGTTTGCAGCCTTCATGGAAAAACATATCACAGAGTAACATGAGATCTTTATATATCACATGAACTGGTAGTCTGGTTACTTACGATGTTCTTGGTTGAGAACTAGGCAACGTTTTTGAAGGTGCGTCATACTGTTCTGTAAATCAAAAATGAATCGGTTGGTTTTATTTGCCTCGCTTGTAGCGTATTTTACCCTATGGTCTCTGAGCACCTGATTAGAAAGTCACTTTCTTCCAGGACATAATTGTTTGCCATTGAGATTATTCATCACTCCAAATGGGGTTTCCTAATGTAAAACTGTTTGTTCTCTGCTGAACTGCTGCCTTAATTTCTAGGTAATGAATGTATAGAGTCTCAAGCATTTTCTAAATTTGTCACTGTTCAACAAAGCACAGGAAATCATGCTCCTTAATCAATGTAAACATTTGACGTTCTCCTCGACATATAACACACAACACACAAAACTATCTGTCAATACATACATAACTGTGTTTTCTTTGGATTTCTACTTACTCTGATTCTGTGCTACAGATCCAACGTGCTGCGATTCCTAGAAAGAAAGGACAAAGTGCAAATTGAGAATAAAATACATCAGCTCTCTTAACAGCAGCATATCGATGATTTGCTTTCCATGTGTTACTGTAATAAATACTTTGACTAACTTGTCAAGTTATGACTTTGAAGTCTCCAATAGTTTAAGCTGGCCTGATGTAGCTTAGCATGGGCGGAAATGATATGTGCTACTGTCACCAAAAATGTGTTGCTAGCACATTAGTGACACAGGCATTTTTAAAGAAATATTTAAAAAATTTTATAAGACCTGCCAAACACTTCTGTTTAACACAGTCAGCAAATATTTTTGCTGACAGTAAAGGTATAATGTCTTTTTGTGCTGCAACAAAGATGCTTAAAATGTTTCTGAAAAGCAGTTACATTTGAAGTCCAAGATTATAACAAATGTGTAAGTCATTGAAACATTATTCATTCTCCCCCCCACCCCTGGGCTCAAAACACCTTACAACTCTAAAAATTAAAGCTTGCTTAAAAAATAAAAAAAAAGAAATATAATTATGCTACCATATAGCCCACTCCAAAACAATTACTCATAAGCACAATCTGATCTAATTCTCAGTAAAACGATGTGTTGCAAGCAGCTGTTATACAACTCAAGATCCATTGTGCTGCAACTCATCTGACTTCTAAAAGATAATCTCTCCTAACAGCCTTTTTCTATGAAAAGGGGACAAAAATCAGATGAAAATGCATGCAAGAGCCAGAAAGCGCTCTCCCAATTTATCAAAAGCCCTGGCAAAAAGAGGGTGCTTTACCTTTGTTGGGAACGGAAATTTGGAAGGCTCTGCTGTACTAGGCGTATGAATAGCTGTCAGGGGAGGTGGCCATGAGTGGGTCATTTCCTGCAAAAACATTGAAAGAAGCGGCTTACAGTATTTCTGCTGATACACACAGGTGAAGTTTTATACTTAAGAGATTCATATGGATCTACCAAAAAAGTCCTTCTCAACCTGATTGTAAACCCAAGAGATGGTACCACAGATAGAAGCTCTCCGAGCACAGCAGCCAGACCATGGTGAGGACTTGCTCCTTTTCTGTGAGCATACTGGCATTACCCAAGTAACAGCCATCTCAGTGAAGCTTGTAGACAGTTAAGTACTTACTGTGTTTGCAGGATTATGCCTCAGCCTTACAGCTATCACACTTAATAAAGGGAAAAGTAAATAAAACCTGTATATGAGTAGTTCTGGGGTTTTTCAAAGTGCAGGACTTTCCTGTTACGGAAGTTCTTATACCTCCTTACAGCAACACTCCAAAAGGCTTTTTTTCATAACTCAAGGAGGTCAGCCAGAGAGCTCTGACTGCCAGCCACTCCCCATGCTGTTCTGCCTGAAACACTGGCTTTTGCTCTGACTGACCGAGACACCTTTGACGCACAGCTCCAGGACATGGTTTCAAACCAAAGAAAGAGACTGCCGTATGTGCTATGTCTTTAAGAACCCTATTGCCCTGTTCCCCTGTCCTTATTTTCACCCACCATCACAACCAGGTACTGGCTTTTTGGGCTCAGTCAGGTGAAAGCGAAGTACAAACACCATGGCTATGGGATAGGGCTCAGCAGGCAAGACCAGCCTCCAACCTGCCTCTTTTGGCACCACAGCTGTGCCCAGATGAGCATGCTAAAACCTTGGCTTGCACTGCAACAAACACACATGAAAAGCCTAGCACAGACAAGGATCTTTGTCTTGAACATATCCTAAAATATCTTAATGGGGGTTAATCTAGAAGAGGCCTTTGAGAAACTTAGGGCTCAGAAATTTAGAACCACCTTGATGAAATCATACAAAACAATTTTTGTCTCCTGATCCTCAAGTTTTAAATCCTGAAGAGCGTAGTAGTTTCTCCAAGTGAATTCATATGGCCTGCCACCCTCACTGCCTTTCCAGGAATAGTTATCTCAGGATTTCCCCCCCAGCCCAACATCACCTCTGTACTCAAGGTGTGCATCCACCATCCCCACCCAGAGTGGCTGTCATCACAATCGTTTCCTGCCAACTTCCCAAAGAGAGAAGCATGCAGAGTAACACAATACTGACACTTTGGTCAGCTCAGAAAGTTAGAATTTATGTTCATGCTGAATGCATCTCATGACGAGCATGCACCATGCGGTTTGCTCAGGGGCTTAGAAGAAATTAATGAGGAACCTGTCAGTGCAAAGAACATGTTTGTACTTTTGGCAGCAAATAGACTGAAGTGTGAAAATCTCTACTATTTCATAATTTACAAGTGCCATTTTTTTCATCACGGCACAAATGAAAGTTCAGAAGTGTCCCTAGTTTCTTTATCTATCAGGAATAATATGAAATGCAAAGATTTACAGGGAATTAAACCACATTGCTATCTTTGGCTCTATAAGCAGGGATCAGAGCAATCTACAAGGGTTTCTGTGCAAGAACTAGAAGCAGCCTACAACTAACCTGGGTAACTATTTCATCCCATTGTTACCTCTCTTGCCTTCTCTTTTCTCCCCTCCCACTGTTCAGTTCATTGCTCACTTCACTCACTAGACATGCAATCTTTCAGTAGATGATAAACTCCTCAATATACTACACTATAGCTCTTCCTATACTTGTACGTGCTTCCCTGTGGTTGCTACAAAGAGAGTTATGCATTACTAACAGGCAAGAAAACAGACTGTCTTGTGAAACATGAAACGATGCAGTACTCATGCCGCAACACCAACCAGCACACAGCAGCTTGTGAGCCCCTGTGCACAACTACCTTTCAGTTAAAATGCTGCCCCAACAACAGCTTCTTGAGAGCAATAAAGGCATCAGGATTTTGCACTTGAAGCAACAGTAAGGGAAGTGAATCACAGAAACCAAACACCTCTGTTAGGACTTCAGTGTCTCAGTATTTGACACCAAGGAACTGTCTTCTCAGTATCAGCATGACCGGCTTGCAGATCACAGTACATTTTCACACCGTGCACAGTGAGCAGGTGACATGTACTCAGACCCAGCTACTGGGAGCCTGTGCACTGCTCACAGAGCAAGCTCTGACACAAGGTTACACAGACAGTTTTGCACCAGAGCTGGCTTAGCTTTGCACAAATGGACTAGAATTACAGTGAAGGAGAAATAGCCCAGCAGCAGTGCTGTGCACAGGTGGGTGGGAAGGAGAGAGCTGCATGCTCCCATTCAGGGCCACGCTGTTGGGGCTGGCAGCATGGACAGGAGGCAGCATGTCCAGCCCCTTTGGAGGATGTGTGCTCAGTAATGGCTACCCCCTGACTTGATGAAGGAGCAGCTCTCGCTGTTTCAGATGACTTGTCAGTCTTGCTCTTGGACTGCTCTTGGACAGTCTTGCTCTTGTACTGACCCAGTACACTTATATACTGATAGAAAGACTGGTCTTACAACTCCAGCTGTATCCGAGGCTAACTTTTACATTTACTTCTTCACAGAGTACCCCAAAACACACTTTTAGTGGTTGCAACATCTGCTGGCAGAAGCAGAGCACTATTTTTTCCCCACGAACTACTTTAATGCATGCAAAATGTAAGCAAACAGAGATCTATTATTTAAGAGCACCTACCTTCAAAATTTCTTCAATGGAGTGGACATCACTGGGGAAGGTTTGCTACAACAAAAAAGAGAGGGAAGCAGCATGAGTTTGTTTTGTTTTTACTAACTGACATGAGACAAACAGATCCTCTCATCAAACATTTGCTTATCAACGGTTCTAAAAATTTAATGGAAGTCCATTAATAATAAAATGCTAGTAAGAATTAAAAGCCCCATCAGTTAACAATGCACATCTACAACACCCATTGTTTTCAAGTCTTTAGTAGAAGATATATTCTAAGAAAGATGAGAGAAAGATGAGATTCCCCTTGTTTCATGACTTGCGTACTTCTATGCACTCATGTGCACTCAGCAGAAGAAGAAACCAGTATAAAGCCCTAAGCTTGGAGAAGGAAAAGCACAGGTGGTTTTAAGTGGAGGAATCATGCAGCAGGCCCTCAAATGCCAGCTCTTGGAGTCATGGGAACATCAACTACCATTAAAAAACAGAAAAGCAGTAAAATTGTAACTTCCGCAGTTCAGAAGAAAACCTTTAACATACTGCCAGATAGGAGCTTTCTGGAAAAGCCTGCAGGTGACCTGGATCTGGATTGAGGAATTGCCCTTGTACATCCTCTATGCGTTTCGCTGGAGCCCAGGCAGTGACCACCACATGCCCACCTGGCAGGGGCTGGGGCTCCCTAGCACAAGCGTGGTGAGGACCTCTGAAATGAGGCCCACTCCCTGGTGGTGCCTTGGCACTCCACCAATGCCACCTGAAGGGGACCAGGGAACAGCCACAGCAGCACCTGCACCTGCCTTCAACCAGGCTCATGAGCCCAGGCACAACAAAGCTCTGGGAAAGAGAACAAAGCAAAAGTAACACTAACGTTCTCCAGTTATATAACAAACAGCAGACACTGCAGCTCGTGCAAACACATAAATCTGGTTTTAATATATCAGCAAAACCACTCAGCAGCTCCTGGCAGGACATATGCCTGTACGCACACAACACTATGCACTGACAGCATGAGTACTGCTGTGCAAGGCAGGGGCTGGGACAAGCACTGTGAACGCCTCCTGCTCTCCAGGCATGTGGGGACGAGGGTAACCAGACAGTCAGGAGCCCATCTGCCCCATGCCCGGGCCGTGCACGGCAGGAGAGGATGCAACAGCAGTGTCCTCCTTCCAGTGCCACCAGCAGCTGCTCTGCAGCCGGACCTGGACTGCTTCCACACACTGACCCGCTACCTGGCCATGGGGAACACCACTTCAACAGATTGGTTTCTCATCTACTAGCAAGGCATTGTTTTGAAAGTACCTGTCATTTACACATCCTTTCCTAACTGATACCATTAAAGGAAACTGAAATTAAAAACAACCAAAGAGCTGAGTAGTTAAAACAAGCAAAGTGCATATCCAAGACCTGCTTCTTGTTGTCTCTAAACAAGAGATTCAATGGAAACGTCCAGTGATCAGCATAATTGCTTAAAGGGAAAGGCCAGGAAGATGTTCCTCACATTAAAGGAAGAGGGCAGTGAGCTACAGTGCCGGATCAGAAGGATCTTCCCCAGAACAAGGTAGACAGCAAAGCAAGCAAACACTTTAGTAAACTCAAAAAGCATCGTCCTCAGCACTCTCACAGAAAGGTCACTCATCTGTTTCCCACATGCTGCACTATTTACACTGGAGGGAGAAGAAGAAATGAAGAATCTCTTCTTCCTGCAACCTCATTTGTCTGTATCTACATAAAGCTCTCATCGAGGCAGGGCTCATTTGACAAAGATTTGACTTTTCTTCAGAAAATCACACATGGATAGCTGCTTCTGACCTTACTCACCCCAAGACAAATGGAAGCTGAGGCATGGCCAGATGATTCATACAAATAAAAGCAAGGCTTGCAGGAACGCCTCACAGCAGGCAGGAGAGAGGGCAAGCAGCAGGGAACTTATACCACGTGGCAAGAGATTGGGATGCTTCATAGCTCATGGTGCCAAAAAGGGATCCCTCTTTTCCTCTTTTTCTTCCCAACAAGCTTAACCTGGTAGATCAACCACCTAATTTACTTCAAGAGGTGAAGAGCAGACACAGAAACTTGCATCTTGTTGTACAGAAAAGCAGCATGCAACTAGCACATTGCTTCAGAAAGCTCCTGAGACATCCCATTAGAGTACCACAGCAAAAACCCTTCCCACAAAACAAATAAGGAATCAAGATCCTGCCTGGATGAAGTACTCAAAAACCCTCTCTACAATGGATCGATTGCAACAAATCAAAATCAGTTTGATTCTCCTATTCCAGAAACTTAAGTTTTATGAGGTGGTAACTGATGACAAAAGTGGAGTTCAATTAACCTGAGGATCAGAGAATATCTGCAACAGCCAGTTTGGACCTCTCTTATCCTTGCCAAACAACTCATACCCCTTCCTGAAGTTCTTTCAGATAAGCCTGAAAGAGGCTTTGAAATTGATACAAGTTTACATACAGTGAGTATTTATAGTGCAATGGTCAGGAGGATTTATTGTAACCTGGAAAGGCACTCTTCAATGACTGTCTGCTGTTCTTCACAGGTCTTGGTGGCTTAGCAGAAACCACTTTCTTCTTTGTGGCACAAAATTTAAAGGAAAGCAAACCCATGACACTGAACAAGTACTGCAAAAGTCTGCATTGGCAGCACAAGGACCTCTATTTTCGCTTTTTTAAGATACAAGGTTTAAGTATGTGCCCCCAAAATACCTTATGCTCTGTATCTCCAGAGCTGCATGTATCAGGGATGCTCAGGATTGCTTTCATCTTTGGCTATCAGTTTACTCCCAGAGCCACTAAGACAGGACACACTAGGAAACACATGCCCCTGATGGACATTCTCCCTGAAGAGCATAGGTTTTCAGGCACCTTTTGTCTTTGTTCTGCTATCCTGCTGCACCCTAAGACTGAAAAACTGAACAACACTTTCACTAGCAGTAAAAGGTGCAATGGCCAAACAAAACTGCTGCCCACTAACACGCTTGCAACACCCATGTTAAATACATGGTGAAACATTTGCTCTAGAGATTGAAGTCACAGACGGTTTGGGACATGCACGGAAAATTTGTTTCCAGTGCCAAAAACACAGCAAAACTGGTCAGAGCCATTTGACTGCACCGGGAACCCTCCTGCCTCTCAGGCAGGACTGAGACTGTCATTCCTACTGTGGGTCTGCAGCCGGTCGCAGTCCCTGTGCACCAAATTTGCTGGCCCCGGAGAGGGTGGGCACGTACCCTTTTACTCCATCCCAGCTGCAGTGTCTGAGGACTCCTCGTCTTTTACAAAGCTACACAGCCCGTGCCTGAGGGAGCTGGGCTTTTCTGCATGATGAATAATTTTTGCCCTTTTTTTTTCCTTCCTTCAAGTCACATGTCAGCTGTGTTTCAGCCTGTACGCTACCATTAAACCACAATTACCACCCAGCTGCAAGGGCTATACTTGCCAGTTTTAAGAGAAGAGTTTAGGGAAAAGGAGAAACACAATGTTGCTTGAAGAAAGTTAAAAAGCCATAAAGCCAAAGAATTCACTGAAATGAGATCGGCTCCACTAAGGACTGTGGGTGTAGAAGATCAAATATTACATGTTGCTGTCTATCCCTGCTAGCAGTTTTACAGCCTTTACTGGGAACACTGTAACATACTTGCCACAGACAACTCGATTTAAGCCCTGTGCATATTTGCTGGCTGACACTGACCGCTGAATAATCTCCAGCTAGGATTTCCTCATGACACATTCATACTCCCTGTCAGTTTGGGAATGATGCAGACACCTCGGAGTGCCACTCACAAAACGTTTTGATGGCCAAGATCAAGCTCAATCATGGGACATCCAGAACCATTGGGTTGATAGGTTTTTGTTTCGGTTTTGCTTTTTAATGACAATGTTCCCATCCAAACTGATGCTGCGCTTCAATAATAGCCACCCACCCCCAGCAGTAATACTAATTTAAGTTCCAAAAAGTCTGGTTTTGCTCAAGCAAAGACCCACTCCCAGTGATCTTGCAGCCTCCGAAAAGGTCTGCAGGGCAGCATGTTTCTCCATTTACCATCTACCCTGGCAGAAGGCACCACCAGAACCAGATGTGCACATCCAACCACAAGCAATTACTGATACCTAAGCCAAGACTCCAGCCCAATTCCTCTACTGATGCAGACCCACAGACTCTGGAGAGGTTAAATAAATGGATGTAACGTGGAAAGAGATCTTGTTAAGAAAGACAGAAAACTACTTCAAGAGAGCAGGTAAAAGAAACTGCCACCTTTGTAATTTGCAGTGCCTATCCACACAAATCTCAGGGAACAGCTGGACACAGAACATGTGTAACATGGTTCATGCCTGTTACGTGACCGATAATTTAAGGGACAAATTTAAAATTATACTTATATAAGAACATACAATGGGAGCAGAATCTGGACTAATGAATTTCCATAATAAGTTTTGTAAGGCTAATTTAATAGATGACTTCCTTACTTGCAAGCTTAAAAAGCAAAGAGAAAAGTTTGAAAAGGTCATAAAGACAGAATCAAGTATCTCTTTGATGAGGATTCACAGACTTAATTGGCATAACAGACATTTCACAATGTCAATGATAAGTTTGGTTTTAAGGTTTTTGGAACAAAAAGCTGGATAAACATAAAGCCAAAGCCACTATATAAATTTTGACTACAGAAAAATGCAGAGAGTACCATTAACGTGGCTCTTAAGCCTCTCTTAGTTACTAAAGAAGTAGCGACATACTATTAAAATGGTAAGACACTGCCACATTCTCTCCTTTTTGTGATTTTTTGCCATTTATACATTTTTCCAATCCATCAACCTGCACAACTGGCTGATGAAGCCAAGTAATATTTTGCAAAGACATATCACGCCAAAGTTAACAAAAGACAGTGCTATAAGGCAATATGCCTGAAGTTAAGTATAGCTGAAGTTGTCTGAAAAGGACTTCACTCAACTTCAACGTAATGGTTCAGAGCAGCATGACCTAAATCCCACATCCACTCTATCCCCTTGGTAGCTGCATAAAATCACTCACTTCCTTTTTCCTCACTACGAGTGACCTCAGCCAACAAAAAATCTCTATATAGGTACCTGTGAAAGTTTAAATAAATAATAAAAAAAAGGTACCATGTATTTTCAGGATATTGTTTTGATATGTTTTTTTTTTTTTACAAAGAAGTTATGCACTTTCATTTAGCATCTACTGTAGGTACAACACTGGAAACCTCCAATATACACAACTGCATTGCCCAGATAATGATCTGGGGAAGGACATGCAATTCAGAGTAATTTCAGACAGCATTGCTATACTTGTCTTCCTTCTGGGAACACGCAGTTGAGGAGGTTGCTTCAGAGAGATTAATTGATCAATCCCTACAGATTCCAGCAACTCCCTTCTGCTCCCTCACATGCACACAGCATGACATAACAATGTATCCAGAAAGCCAATGGTTACAGAAAGCAAAAATGTATCACCCACATGCTTGGGTGATAAATTTTAAAGCAGTTTCTTTACCGGAGTAATAAAGACATTAATGCTTTCACTTTATCAAAGCATAAACAACTCAAAGGCTAGAGACCTGCAGGAATTACCACCTGCATTATAACCTACTGCAGCTGACCAGATAAAGAGTATTTTGCTTTGCTCTATAGCATCATGCTCCCCCTGAGGAAGTTAAATGTTCATCTCCTGTACCATAAGGCATTCAGTCACATGAAAAGTAGCTTTCCTTACGCTAAAGGAGGTGAAAAGAAGTGGAATTAACAGTTAAAGCATCTATTAGAAATTTGGCTGTGAAAGATTTTGTGTGATCCCCTCCCCATATGTACTAGGGTAGCATATGACCTGCCAATTTGACTATGACATGGGATTTACCCTTGCCCGGTAAAGTAAAAAAGAAACAGCCACAAAAGGATTCAATACCACTTTGATACCGACCTGAAAAGGACTTCGGGATTGGGGTCAATATAATTTCAAGCATCTATATAACCATAATAAGCCCTAGAAGCTATATGAGGAAGTAGTCTGCCTTTACTACAAGAGGCTTGCAAAAATGCACAGATCCACGTACCTGCAAATGAAGAGAGGGAGCTCTTAATTTAGAAAACAATTTAAAATGTGCACAGGCACCCAATTCAAGCTGCATAGCAACTGTGTGATGAAACTCTCAGAAATACCTCCAAGTCTTCTCTTTGTGAGCAATTCCAAAAACCACGCGCTTCCATGAGCGCAAAGCTCTGCTCGTGCCCCAAGCCTTGCACAACTCTGTTAGACATGCTAAAGAGAGATGAACAAGGAAATGAGGATAATAAGAACCACCCAAAACCAGACTAAGCTGCTTGAGAATCCACTTGGTACACACACAAGATGCCCCAAAGGCCATGATAATATGTGGGCCAGACACTTGACCATCAACCAGAAGCAGTGCCGTGCCCCAACCATCGAGTAACACAAGAAAGGGACAGCATCAACCCCCCT
>NW_010565493.1:22880-30416 GCF_000687285.1 Phaethon lepturus | reverse complement strand
TTTTCCTGCTGACACAGTTATGTCTGCTAGACTGTCACAGCAGGAGGGACCTGCAGCCTGCTCCTCAGTCTCAGTGTTGATGGATAGAGGGGGAAGGGGAAAATGAGAGAGACGTTGAAAGGATCCTTGCAAAATCCCAGCTTTCTTCTCTCTGGCACAACACAGTCAACACCGGCCAAAGCTGAGAAACTAAAAAACTGAGCATCTTTTTAAAAATAAAGTTTTGCCACAGATACTACAAGGAATAAGCAGTGGTGTTTTTTTGTAATGAAGACAGTGTTGAAGAGCTTCTGAGGTTGCTTCTTTTTATAAAAGGTACTCCATTAAAAATTACAGCACACATTTTTATCCCACTCTGCCACATGTGCCAAATGGAGCTGAAGGACTGTATGGCTTTTGTGCATGGAAGTGGGGGGCTGAAGCTTTCTCCCTGGTTTTTAAATAGCTTGCCTTCTCAGGAGGCTGTGGCAGAATAGTTTCAAGCAGGCTGTCAAAAAAATCGTCTCCAAGAGAGAGCTGGCTATGCATTATATCAGAAGCCACCGAGTGGCACCGCTGAGATGTGTGGGCTCAAACAAGGCCACCAGCGGCAACAGCGTATAGATTGCGCAAAGATGAGGACAGGAGGTCTGGAAGGAGATATTAACTGGAACGGATACAGGCTGTGTTTCAGGCAAGCATTAGGGTGTTGCAGACCTTCCTGTTCCTTCTCATCTCAGTAATTTCCACCTGACTGCTTATTTGCATGCCTCTGCTGTCACAGCTCATTTAGAGCTGCCCCTCTGACATCCTGTGCACAAATAAGCCCCGTGCTTCTTTGTCTCCTTCATCTCAGGTGAAACTGGTGCCTGTAGATACCCAGGCAGCATAGGTGAAGAACAGCTACAGCATGCATGCATTTCCTATGCTGCCTGGTATCTCATCCTAATCGACATGGATTTGCAATGTGTGTGTGTGTAGCTCAAGTATGCCAGCTATTGCTCTTTGCCTGATTTCAGACTAAATTATTAGTGCTGAGAAAACCCAAGCAAGCAGTGCAGCAAGGATGAGAAAAGCCAATTATGAGTTCCATGCCCTTCATTTTGTTGTTGGTTTTCTTTGTTTCCTAATGAGAGCCTTGCCACTGCAACTATCAGCAGAGAGGGTCACCTGTTCATGCTAAAAAAAAAAGTTCACATTTACAACTGCTTCCCATTTAGTATTATATTTTAATACGAATATTTAGTTTTCACAGTGGCACAGACTTTTGCCACTTGAATGCAATTAAGATCACAAAACTGCACATACATGAAGGGTTAGTTTGAAAACAACAGGCAGGACAAAAATCAGACCAAAACCTACCATCCTGTCCTCACTTCACCCATACACGCTTAACCAGCTCGAAGCAGGAGAAGATCTTGCATATTAGATGGACTCTCCTCCTACGTGCACTCAAGACACGCTAGGGATAGCATGCTAACTTACTCTTCAAAGCAACTTTCCACCTGCATTTTTGTGTAGTTAAAAATCCGCCCTCTCCATACTACAGATAGATGTGAGATGCACACACACACACAGAGACCACATTGCCAAAATGATCCAGACAACAAAAGAGACAATATGTATTTTAACCAAGCCTCCACCGATCTTGGTTACAGATGCAATGATGTTCTGCCATGTATTGAAAAAGGCTGCCAAAATTTGAAGCTTAAATTACCTTGTTGATCAAAACAAACACATAAACACACAAATTCACAAAGGTTTTCACATGCTATCTTGAGGAACACCAGACACTAAGCAGATTCTCTGCCAAGGGTATTTAAATGTTCCATATCACAAAACACATTAAAATACATCTATGATATAAAGACAGGTCCAATGATCTGAAAACCTGGCTTACTCCATCCCTCTTTTTTTAGAGGATGTGGTGACAAAGCTGCTTTCAGGGAAAGCTGAAGCAGAATTCTTAGTTTTCTATTCAGGAGAGCATTTATCAGAACAAATATGAAGACTGTGTGAATACATTTGTGATTAAAATAATTTCTAGTCAAATAGGCACCATCCTGTGAGCAAACTATCAGCATGGGTGGTCATTAAACATGATTTTAAAAGATGTTTATATTTTGCTGCAGACACAGTGCACTTGTTCAACAAATCTCTTTCTTTCATGCACTTACTGATTCCCAAAAGTGTCTGATGCACAGGGAACCCTTTCATAAGAGGGCAAACAAAAGGTTTTTCCAACTCAACCAGCTAAAGGTTTATTTTGCAGATAGACAGGTTCCCTAACAATCCTTCAAACAGTATGCACTCAATTCGAAAAAATTTTCTTACATGAGTAACAATTGTTAAGATATAATATGCTTTAAAAGGGGAGGGGGGGGGCAGAAATGCAAACCAAGACTAATTAGACAGCAATGCTAACATCATCATCATGCCGCTGAGGTTCACATTTTGATTTGTCTCGTATGGGTCTCAGCCAGCATTAAGCACAAACCTTACAGTAAACAATATTTGGTTTAGCAGTAATGAATCTCAGACAGAAGACACAAAAGGAAGTGCTATAAAGTAATCCCACCACCTAAAACAGTAGCCTTGAGGCAAAAAATCAGCCCTGCAAGTCTTTTGGGCAGGCGAGTCAGCCACCAGCAGTCACCAAAAGCTCTGCTTTTTGAGCTTTTTGCCTTGAGTGGGAGCCAAGGAGGAGAAGGGAAGACGAAGCAAAAATAATTTTGAAGCAGAAACAGCTCTGAGGCTCAAGGGTGAGGTTTGATGGCACAGGGAAGGCAATGCGGCCCTCAGTGGCTGCCAGGACAAGTGGTTGCACGGTCCCTGGCCACATGCACCCCTCTGCTTCCCTTCCCTTCCCCTGGCACTGGCCTGAGCCTGCACTGAGACAGTTCAGGACTTAACCTGGCAGACAATCATTCTCTTTCTGTTGATTCAGCTCCTTTGATCACCTGGCCACAGCACCAGATGAATACCAGAAGTGGTGCAGCTGAGGGGGAAGGAGAATGCATTCCCACAAATGCTCAGCACACCTGGAGGGAGCCAAGGTCTTAATTTTACACAGCTTCCAATGTTTGGTAAACCCTTTGGATCCAGACCCAACCACCTACGGTCAAAATTATCTCTGGAAGCTCACAGTTCACAGCTTAACCCTGCTCCTACAGGGGTAAAACTCCCATGAATGATGGTGGAAGGAGTGTTACAATTCTTCGCATTTTACAGATCTGAAGTGCCTCTTATATTGCGCCTGGTACTTGCATAACTTGAAAATAATAATTTTTCAAACTTTATGGACTGGGTATTTTAGATTTAAAAAAAAAAACACAAAGAAAACCTCCCATGCAATCAATGTATGTTTTACTAGCAGCAAATTTCCTTTTCCCTAGAAAGCATGCAAATAGGTAAAATTGTGTCATGATGCTCCATTTTCTTGCATGCGCTAACCTAGTCCAAGGCACTGTTTTTGCCTCAGTACTCTGAACTACAGATCAGGGGGTTTTTAATTGCTTGTAGCTAAACAAATTGGAAACAAAAGAAAGTGATGACTTGCTTTTGAAGTGCAGGAGATGCTGGTGAAACTTATTAACCTCAACAGCTCTCTGGGGCATAAACCCACATTTTCATTTCCAACCCATGGGCTTTATCAGCATCCACCCCTTCTAATATAATGCAACTTGTTCAGATCTGGCACCACCAACCACTTAGGTGAACCTGATTTCACCTACTGAGGGAGAAACCAAACAGCTACCATCTGCTACCATGCCAGCTTTCCCTGCCTGTAGGTGGGTTCCTCAACTTGTCAGAGCAATCTGAAGTCAAAAGCAAATCCTGCACCTAAGTCACTGGTGGAGTATCGAGATCAGCAAAGAGCCCACACACAAGGAGCAGAGATTTTTAAGCCAGCTGGCTCCTCTTCACAGGGCTGTGGGGCTGCAGGGCCCACAGGGCTGGGAACAGTACAGAACAAGCCCCGGGCGCTCTGCAGGGCTTCACTAAGCGCAGCTCAGGGCGGCAGCATCCCGCATTCTCTACCGCATTCCTGTACCATCTGCAACACTGCGGGGATTCAGGAGCAGCAGCAGGAGAAGCCAATGCAAAGGGCAGGTGGTTAACCCAAAACACACATGTGTAAAAGTCAAAATGATTCAGATATGTAACCTGCATTTATAAACATGTGTGTTCTTGCAAGAATATACGAAGGGAAAACATAGCTGTCACAGCTGCTGCAGTAAAAGACCCCTACAAACCATGGGAAAACTGACTACACTGGGGAAACAGCAACGCTGATGAAGAGAAAATGAAAGCAGCAAAACTGCATCAAATAAGAGAGAGGTGCAGGCAGGTAGTTATTACAAGGTTTTCTTCTGATTTCTTTCAGGTTCAGGAATTGTAGGTGTTAATTTTTTTGTTTGTTTGTTTCTTTTTTAAAGTTCATACAAAAAAGTATTAGCATTTTTAAAAGGAAAAATAGGGAATTTGAGCTAGAACTTACTGAGATGAGTAAGGTTTTGCACTGTTGCCTCTGAGCTTTGGATTAAGTCCATAGCAAATCAGATAAAAGAGTGTGCAGAGACTTTGAAAAAAGCTGTATTTTAAGGATGGGACCATCCTTTCCCTGACTTCAGTGTAGGAATACTTGCATACATTCAGGTTTTCCTTGGTGCTATTTTTGTATTATGCTCAAAAAAGTTTATTTTGGGAACTTACAATAAAAAGGGACTTTTATTATCTAGTTGTGAAATCTTTGTTGATATAATTCAAAATCTCAAATTGTACAGAGCTAAATATGTCCTTAATGACTGGCTTCATAAATTTTAGCTACAGATTTCAAAGGCCATTTTGTTATGTAGAATATTGCCTGAGGTTTCATTATTACTGTAAAATAATGTACAGATACTACTTGGCAGCAGAGTCCCTGTAACAGCAGCTTGAGCTGTTCTAGGAAATTCAAAGCTGCTGTCAGAGAACAACAAAACCATGAGAAGGGAAGGCAATTTTCTCAGCGGGTTGCCTAACACTAGGATTAATTTTCACGGCAGGTTAAAAATTACCGCAAGACCCATCATTTTTAGCACAGAAGAAGTAAGCTCACCTCATTTCAACAAAAACACGACACAACAAGGTAGAAGAGAGAGGGACAAAAAGAGGAAAGTAAACACAAAGAAAGCTGAAATAGAAAACCAATTTTATAAAAACCTTGTTATCAGACTATTTTTGTGGAAAGAGAGGAAACTTGGTTCTAGTGCAGTACTAACAAGGCACTGCACACCACAGCAGCTGTGAAAAATAATGTTTAGGGATGCACTTGTTCGAATTTTGTTCTAGCTTCAGGTAACCAGCTGGGTGGATTTAGCAATGAAGGACGAGCAGAAACAAGCAACACATCCTATGCCTCCCCTCTTCACCGACTTAGTTCTTCAACGTAATGGAGTGAGACTGGAATAATTCCAGCAAATCAAAGCAAAGCTAAAGGAGATCTGCTTACTATTGCTTACAGCATTAAGTTTCACTTCTATATTTCATGAAGAAGAAAAACCATGTCATACTTTTCACTTTATGCACACTAAAACAACTCTGAGGCACCACAGAAATGTACAGAAGGGTTCTGCCTCACCCAGTGAGACAAAACCTTCAAAATTACATCATAAATGTATTTGTTTTCACATTTGTGTTTATGCTGCTTGCTTGTTTTTGACACACAAGACTTCATTGTAGACTACAAATCTAATCCACCAGTCTCAAAGTCCACGGGAGCTTTCTAAAATCATTTCTCTGGGTGCTGTTTCAGGTCCTCTGTGGGCACTAGCATTTAACCAGCAGTTTGCATGCAGCCAAGTCCCCTGTGGACGGTTTCACAAATGCACTTAACCCATTTGAGTCCACTCCTCTCCTTTCCAAGGCAACCCCAAAGTTATTCCACCGAAACAATGCCACACCACCAGGCACTCTCCTGCTTCTGCCCCAACGTTAGCTCAGCAGCCCAGCTCACAAGAGAAGACTGCAGCTCCGGCCTGCCACTGCCCTCATCACAGGTTTGAAAACAAACCAAACCATTTCCATGAACTTCTACTCATGCTTTCTTCAGCTGACACTGAATGATCCTAGCAATTTAAGCATTTTACATCAAAATGCTCAGTAAACAATGGTTGTACTGTCATGTTCCTGCGTGGGCGCCTGGAGGAAATAAAACATTCTTTAAAGATTTTACACGCTTTTCTAACTCCGAGATGGATTATTTTGCTCAATCTAAAAATAAATGCATGGGCCTCCTTCTTGTGTTCAAACAGCGTAAGAAAAAAGAAAAATCGCTATTCTGTCTTCCTTTGTCTGAAGGAGCGAAGGGGTTTGTGTTCTGGGGGAATGGACTGTTGATATGTTTTCATAAAGGATTCTTTAAAAATCTTGAGTCAATGAAAGCAATTCATGCATTCCTTGTTAGCCTTCATCTAATATAATTCAAATCCAAACTAAACATGAAAAATTAAGTGCAGCATCAGCCAAGTTATAGCCATGTAGACCAGAACTCCAGCCTAGGCTGTTTATTTCAGTAGTAAATTGCTCTACATAAAGAACCTTTGGACAAAAGCACCTCCCGTTGTAACTACCATCTGTATAGTACCTCTCAATAATCTAATTTTAACCCCTTGATCCTGCAAAACTTTCTTGCCTACTGCCCCCTTAAAGTCTTAAATAATTTTTAATAATGCTTAACATGAATCTAGTCAAGTATTGTGTCCATAACAGGCTGGGTTTGTGTCCTCTTGTTCCCTTCAGAACAAACACAAGGTATCTTTCAATGTAAGTATTGAAGGTATGAAAAGCATTTGAGTAAGAGCAGCAAGCCATGATTTCAGGTATTTTCTCATTTCCAATACCACCTTGTCACAGTTTATGTTATTAGATAAACTTTTTACAATATTTTGAGTAGCCTGACTCCTAGCCTACTCTAGAAAAAAAGCTGGTCACTGCAGCTGATACAGATAAAGCTGTACAAGTAGCAGAGCTAAACAGAACTCATGTCACAAGAGACTTTTGTTGATAATACCTGTCAGATGAATAAAGTAAATCTGTACTCTGCTGACGTAACTAAATTTACATATTATTTTTTCCTAATCTAAATAGTCACAGGAAAGGAGCAGGCCAGGAGGAGAAATCACAGCTTTGATATGATTATTCTGGTGGCTGAAGGGGATAACAGCTCAGACCTCGTTGAAGGATAATTATTTTTAACTTTTTTTCTAAAGAAAAATAGCATGAAATCATGCATTGGGGTGCATCAATGTTATCTGCAAAATTTAATACATGATCATTAGTAGGAATGTTGTATCAAGGCTAATACATATATCTGCATAAGTGATATGTATCAACTGTAGGAAAGCTAGTTGAAAACCACAAAGTGCCATAATTAAATAAATATGCAGCACAAATTAAGAAATTCAAAAGATGGGGTATATATTTCAAAGGCTTCAAGTTTCTCAGAAGCTCTAGCTTTACTTCCTAAAGTGATTTAACCATTTAAGGATCCATGTTTTGCTGAAGGCCAGCAGG
>NW_010565493.1:22631-22864 GCF_000687285.1 Phaethon lepturus | reverse complement strand
AGCAGGAATTAGGCTTTTAAAAGCAAACAGCATTTTGCAAATAAATTCTATTCACTTAGATCAGAGTCGAGCAAAGCTACTTTTTGGTTCTCTTAAAAAAAAAAAAAATTAAAAAAAATCTGTGCATTAAGATACTTGTTAACAACATGAGTGAGTACAAAGGATGCACTTCGCTTCTGAAATGAACTGCTTTAACCAAAAAAAATCTAGCAACACTTGAAAATCTACACATG
>NW_010565493.1:14751-22600 GCF_000687285.1 Phaethon lepturus | reverse complement strand
CTCTTTCCCATCATCCCATTCTTGACCACTACTGTATATCTTATGGATGCTCAATGTCAGTATCACAAAACCCTAGGTATTCATACTGGAAGTAACTTTGAATCACATAGGAACTACAGCTGTCAAGCAGGCTGACATCTGATGACTTCTGATGCCAACAATAACTTTCACACTAGGATGGTTTCCCTTGCATGGAAACAGTAATGTAGGAGGCATTATTTTACACAGCTAGTACACTTCATTTTCAAACCCCTTAATGTGAGCTTGAGAAATTATTTTATGTAAATCCTGATCTTCTTTTGAGTTCAGTGAAAAGGTAAGAAAACAGTAACTACATTTCTTAAGACCATCAAGGAAATTGGGGTTTTTAGTGGTGACAGGTGTCCTGTGGTTCCGGGGATCACCCCAGATAATTAACTGCTGCCATCTCTCAGAAGTTTTTTCCCTTTTCCCACTTTCCCCTTGGAAAAGGGGCCAGATTTATGATGGCGGAGGTGACACTTGGTGCACTTCCCCTTAATGACTCAGTAAACAAGACTTAGAGATGCAGACTTTTAATACCTTTTTAATACTTAACAGGACTGCTTTTCCGAACCAAGACGTTTCATTTTTCTGTCTGTTTTGAAGACCCCATGCCACCTCTTTGCATTGCCACCACTGCAAATAAAAATCTGGAAAACAAAGGAACTGAAGAGGCAGGCTGGAGCCCTGGAGCAGCATCACCAGTCCCAGGCCACCCGGCACAGCTCTGTGCTGCTGCCTGGGACAGACCACACAACTTGGAGGGGAGCTGGAAGGCATCAGCCACCAAGCACTAGTGCATCAACACAGAAGGCAAGTGAATAAAGGGATGCTTGTTAGTGGGTCCAAGGATAGTATTCCCAAAGGACAAAAAGAAGAAAACACGTGTGTCCACAAGACAGGAGTTTTATCTCTCTCCTTAAGAAAGCAAAGTTCTTAACTCAGAAAGAGCCTAGGTGCTATTTTTAAACCTTAACGGAAGTTTAAGAAATATTTTTAAATGCTTCCAAACCAAGGAACTTAACCTGTGGGAAAAAAATAGCAGGATATCCTTTTGCTTGTAAAGGCAACTTTCGCCATTGTTTTACAACTGCCCTAAATGCAAACACAGTATTTCTAAATTTGATGTTTTGGTGTTGGGACAGCAAAGTGCCTTATTATTATTAAGTCATGTATACACAGATGAAATGAGTACTGGACAAGTCCCTCAGAAAGTTCCCCTATCTTGCTATAGAAGACTGGAAGCTACCGCAAGTCCTGTCCACCAGTTACCCATTCACCCTTTCCAGTATACAAAACTATCTGTTGAAGTAGCTTAACTTAAACTTTCAGCTGTAAAAGCAGTGTCCACAGCTGTCAAGGCCTGCTCCTGGAAGATGATTATTATTACTCGACTGAACACAGGCCCTCCTCAGCAAACAGCTTTGTCCACTCAGTGTAAAGCTCACAGCACGCTCAGCTTGCTTGCCAGGTGAGTAGAGAGGCCACGGCTGGACACAGCCTTCGAGGGCCTGCTTTGCTCATGCTGTGCCTAGAACTGGTCTACAACTAGTATTTAAAATCTCTATATAGAAGATACTTACCTCTGTTATGATTCAAATCATAAGCTTCCTTAAAAGACATTTTTATCATCCCCTAAACTCTGCATTAAAGACTGCAGACGGTGTTTCCCAAGTCCCAGAAATTCTTTATAGCCAGGCTTACGTGCTGCAGAGCTGCCACATACAATTTTTATCTGCAGCTAAGTGAAGCAGGAGGTGCTGAGCTTATGTACCTGGCTGGCATTTTAGAAGGAATCCCTCTAAGTCAGGTGTATTTGGAAGGCTACGGGCCATCAGCCTCCCAGGCTCACACAGCTGTCAGAAAACAAAGCGATGCTGAGAGGACAGGAAAGGGTCAGTTCACTCTTTCTTTCCTTGTCTGTCTAATTTGGAGAGAAGCAGAGGCTTTTTTGCTTATTTGACATACCATCTGAATGGCTTGTAATGAAAATCCAACCAAGGTGAGATGGTTACAAGAATTACCAAGACACCAGCCAATCTCTGCCTAAGGAAAAGCTTTCTGCACCTTTCCCTGAAGCAGCTTTTGAGGACAGCAAACTAGGGAGGACTTAATTACTTGTGGCTCTCATCCACTATGCTCATTTCCAGATTTTCTGTATTACTGTTTTACTGCCTATACTTTCCTTCATACATAAATGCTCATATGATGGCAATATTTGTCTGAAATGTTCCCATGAACCAGTGGCAAAATACTCACAAACCATTTGAAATACTTCAGAGATGTGAGCAGGCAGGTTAAAAATTTATAGTCACACAATGGATTAGGCTCAACACCTTTGTATACTTCAATTTGTTCTTTTATTGTCCTCTCAGGCAAAGTCTCTACATTGTGATAGTTTCACATGCAATCCCCAAACAACCTCCAGCAAGCTGGACAACTGTTTCCCTACATGCGCACCACAGAAGGCTGTGGGCTGTAGGACTCCGAGGAAATGTCTAAGGAAAGGGTAGGACATACCCAAGGGGTTACTGCTGCCAGAGCAAACAGAAAAATAAATACCACACTGCTTCTCTTCTTGCTTTCATTATGGAAACGTAGTATTACTGTGGTAACACGACTGCTGTATTAGCAGAGAGGGGAGGGAACAGAGCTGACCCTGCTCTGCAGTACAGCAAGCCAAGGAGGCAAGGGAAGTCAGCCTGTCCTCTGCATCAGTAAAGCACAGATGGTACCCTTTCAGCACATCCAGCCAAGGATTAAGAAAGCAAAACTACAAATAGACAATCAACAAGACAGCCAAGAGCACCTTTAGTAAATTGCTTGCTTCAAGTGAAAACATTCAGCTGAAAATACTGCAGCTTTCACCTTTAGCGAACAGATGGCGTCCAACCAAGTCTGAATTACAGCTTGGTCTGAACAGCAGTGAGCTGACAGACTGATGAAAGAAACCAAAATATTCCTTGTATAAGGAGGATTAGGTTGACAGGATCCAAATCTAACATGACTTTGTCTCCTGCTACAGGAATTCACCCTCCATCTTCCAAAACCTACAGCATTCTTCATAAGCCACAGCTACTCAAAATTCGACGTGTATAAGGCATATATAAAAAAACCCTAGTGTTTTTACGCCATGTTAAAAAAAAAACAACACTACAAGCTTTAAAAGAAAAATATACCACGGCGTTAATAAGGAATCATTCCACACATTGTTTATTTTACAATAGCCTTCTAAAATGTGCAGTCACCCTGCCAGTGTGTTCATTCTAGAGACACAGAAAAATACTTGTAAATACATAAAGCCGTTAGCCTTAAAAATCATGGGGAAGCGTTCACTCAAAATTTTCCTGCTTTCCTGTGGGTTTGAGCTCTAAACTTTAGGAATTTCTCCTTTTGGGGGTGCTTTGTTTATTGAATTTAATAGTTCAATATTCAAATATTTGAATTTAGGCTCTAACTCAAGAGGAGTAAGTTCTCTCAAAATTCTGCTAATACAGAAACTTAATTTTCTCAACGTCTCTCAAGAAGACAAAAATTAAGTATTGATATGTTGTCACTATTCTTTCTAAATTCAAGCATTGAAAGAGGAAGAGAGATCTGAAAACTTTAAGTTGTTTTTAATGGACACGGTTTTCTTTTGACTTAATGAAGCTTAATAAGCCAGGCGAGATAATATTTCTGACTGTGGCATAGTCTAAGCTATAAAGCAATGTACTGAATAGCAATAGTTGCTACTTATCTTGAAAGGAAAGTGCATCTGGATAATTTACCCAAACCGGAGTTTCTGTAAGTAATGAGAGTTTAGATAAAGTTTCATTTTTTTACTAATATCGAAGGTGACTAACCAGTTAAAAATTAGTCCACGAGTCCAGTACTGTTGAGCTCTATTTCCTTAGCAGCCAAAGCAAACATCACACTTGTTCCTTCCTCCTTTGATTCAAGAAAAGCTCCATCACTCCATTAAAGAATAGGCAGAAAGGCCAAAATGATTAAATTCAGTATCCCAGAGAAGCAAGACTCATAGAAAGCAGTAATGTCTTTTATTAGATGAAGGTAGCCATAGGGAAGGGTGGGGGCAGAGGACACTTTCGAGCACCAAGCCCTTGCCGGGTCTGAAACAAACGCTAAGTCATGTCTATGGGCAACAAACTGCAGTTTGTTTTCCGTGTGGCTGGGTTATATGCAAAGGCAGCTGGGCTGACGGCAGAGCCTCTCTGGGAAATGCACCCAAACCTTTTGCCTGGAGCAGGATGGACTGCCAAGATCACGTCTCACACTATTTGCTACACCTGACTGCATGCAAAAAGAGCACCTCAATATCTAATGACATTTATGAACCCTTTGACCATTTAAACAATTTGGCAAGAAAATGTAACACCGCTAACACAGTTTAGAAAGAGAAATTACTGTGTTGAAAAGCAGATCTAAAAGGTAGGACTATCACCTTTTCCAACTGGGAATTAAAATAATCTTTTGCTTAAAACAATTAAACACTGATTTATTGTCTAAGTAATAAATGTTCATCATTACGATGATGAAAACTGGCAGCTAAAGCTTGGGAGGGATGTGGATATTAAAGATAATTCAGACAGCGACATCATTAGACATCAGTGAAAATGAAAAATGAGACCTGTAACTTCGAAGCACAGAATAACCACACAAGGAAACAGACGCATAACTGATAGAAAACAGACTACGCCGAGTGGTATGCTAGAGCAAGAATACTGCTACTTTCTGAATGTAATTTCAAAAATTAACATGTTGGTATAGTCAAGCTTTGGAAACAGTACAGCATGTCAGCAAGAGATGTTGAAATTCAGGATTGATGTATCATCGGTTTAGCACCAGCCATCAGCTTTAGAAGCAGCCAGTGCTGGAGACTGCAGAGGCCAGGTCCCCACACACAGGGCTGCTCACAGAGAGCTGGACCCCCACTCTGCACCCATCCCTGTCAAGGATACTAGAGCTGTGATCTAACCAATATTGCTGCCCCTAAGGTGGCAGGGGGTACTTGCTGCCTTCCTCGGTGAGCTCTGGCAATCTCACACCCTACCGGGTAACATCGGGAACCACTTCTGCGATACAGGACTATACCAGCTGCCCTCTCAAGTTACTCATCATCAAAGAGCAGGAAAAACTTTTCTCCCCTTAATACTTGTGCTCATTGAAAACCAGAAAGCAGACCAATACTTCAGTGTAGCAACTTCTTGCTGCAGCACCTGTACAGGGCAAGAGCACTGCAATCATAAGAAAGTCCAAGAAGCAAGAGCAGTACCACCAGACTTGTCATAACATGCGTCACTGTGCTGATGCAGACGATGCCTATGGAGCACCCTTAAGCTGCAAAACGCCACTTCCACTCTGGTTCACCGGTACCCAGTTAAAATCCCATGAAGTAAGAAATAAAACACAAAGTGTGTTCCCTTCACTCAAACAATGCAAAGAATCAGATAAAAGACCAGAAGGTGCTCAGAACAGCATTAGGAGAGTATCAATGTGATGCCTAATATAGGAAGACAAACCTGTGTTTTATTCCTGAAAATACATCTCTTGAACAAGACACCAGAGGTATATTGCCAAAATAATTCAGAGGCTTGAAAGAGGCAAATTCACTCTCTGAGGAAACATCTCCAGTGGTATTCAGGACCACCAGAAGAACGACCAAGCCTGGCAGTGCTGCTTGGCTGGGGAGGAGCACAACTATACACGGGTGTTTTAAGACTTGCCCTGTTTATAAGCTCTTTCATCCTTCAGTAACTAGAGAAGTAACTTGATTTACATGAGGCGGCCTGCAATTACAAGACTCACTGAAAACAGCCCCCTCTCCCTGCCAGCCCATCCATTCAGCAACCTGCTCCCAGCCAGACACGAAAGCCGGACCCAGGCAAGGCCCCTACGGACTTCATGGGGCTTGGCCCGACTGCCTGGGTTTCACCTCCTCCCGCCGAAGCCAACGCCTGACATCGCCGCCCTGGCAGAGGCAGCTTAGTACCGAGCCATGCCTGTGTGGTGCACTTACCTCCGTGAACATGTCTTACTGCCTTCCCACATGGCAAGGGAGATTTCCTGTTTTCATACATTCCCTTGTCAGCCCTAATCAGTGTCAATAGGTTATGGTGTCTTTTGTGCTGGCGGCGTCAGCCCTGACAGGAAAGAACTTTTAATCTCTTCCCTCGCACTGAGCCATGAGAAGCTGTGAGTTCTCCCAGGCATAACTCCCCTGGCTCCTCTCCGAAAAACGCTCTCTCAAGCACACTGTTGCTTAGCAATATTTGCCTTCCCCCTATACAGTTCAAATTGGCAACATCTGTCCCTTTGGCACTTTCCACTTGTGCAAGAAATGGTGCAGAGAGTTTCAAAAATCTACAAACAGGTTGGTGGAGGACGTTTCACATGAGCTATTAGAGCTGCTTTGGCATTTTATTGCTGGTTTATTTCCAGCCTGGATAAAACGTGTGGCTTCTTCCAAAGGAGAGGCACACAAGGGAAAAAAGTCTTTTGCATCCAGTGGGACTCACCTGTTACATCAAATACAACAAGTAGCTTTTTCTGTTTACAAAATTAGACCTGCATGCTATGGCTTAGTTTAGGGGAAAAAAAAAACCACAAACCAAAACATAGCACTGCCATATATAATTCTCCCCTGTCCACTGGGATTGACTTCGATTTCTCCTAAGATACTGTATACACATCAAGTGAGAGAAAACAAGAGAAGTCAAAATCTGTTTATGTATTTAAAAACGCAAAAGCTGTATGCAATCCTGACCGCTGCCAAACCCCAAAACTGCTTGTGTCTATGAAACCAGCCCAAGGAGCCGTGATCAGGGTCAGTGCCCCTGGATGTACCTGAATACTGCTGCTACAGCAAATGAGGGGAAAGAGAAATTAATGTAAGAGCATAAACGGTACCAACTGCTTTCACTTCTGAGAGCAAAAAAGAGCCATGGAGAAGACTCAAGTAAAAAGATACATCTTTGGGCACTTGGTACTACAACAAGCAGCAGAGAATCCTGTAGTTAACCTTTCTCTGGCTGCAATGCATTTCAGCTCACGCTTACCACAATGTCTAAGGGTTACAAGAAAGGCCTTGGACCACACAGCTTTGGCTATTTGCTTGCAAGTTATTAGAGATGTTTACTGGGAATGATGTAGCTCAGTTTCAGCCCTTATAGTGAAGTAGAGGTTTTCTTTTCTTTTTTTAAAATTTATTTTACTTATACAAAAAAAAAGTCAGAAAAGTAAAATGGTGTTGATCAGACTAAGCACTATTAAAACAAGCCTGAGTAATAAAGTATCATTATATATACACTTGAAGAAACTATAAAAATAAATAGTTTTGTCAAGTGATTTTTAAAAAAGTAATTAAAACCTCCAATCCTTGTAGAAACACATACAATCCATCCTCTTATAAAGATGCATGTGAACATCCCTAATGCCTTCCAAGGTGCCAACCACTATGCCCACTAAGAGGATAGTGGTGGAATCAAAGTTCAGTTTCTTCCAAGCAAATGACTTGTGTCATGTTTAAGAGCAAGTGCCATCTCAGATCTAGGCATTTTATGCCACAACATAAACCCCAATGACAAACTCCATCCTGGTTATTAAGAGATGCTTATAATGGGAAGGTTGATGAATGGGTAGCTAGCCATGTATTGTGAAAAGCTGACCTATAATCTATGGAAAAATAACTTTGGGAGCTGCCACCATGTTCAACCCCCCTCATCTTGCACACTGCACCCTTCCCACTGCCCCCTGGTTTGGTACAGCAGGAAAGGGGGTAGGAGAGAAAACACTGGGAAAATCCAATACAACATAAATGCAGCAGAAG
>NW_010565493.1:0-14720 GCF_000687285.1 Phaethon lepturus | reverse complement strand
AAAGAGGTGAAGGAATTGTGATTTGCAGTCTCCGATGAGCTGTTTATTCTTTTTTTTCCTGTTGCATTTTACTGTATTAGAGGGTAAGATCCTGCAGCATTGAGGGTCGATTGAAGCATGAAGTTTTCCGTAAAGGGTTGCAAAATATGGCCCAACCAATGCAGTCTGGGTGGCAGAGGACTGACGGATTAAGTGAGCCATGACCAGGACAGAAAAATTTTCTATTTCAAACTCCAAAGGAATTCTTAAATAAATCATAAATCATTTTTAAACATACCTTAGACACAACTCACATTTAAACAGATATCAGGTCAGAAATAAAGCTACTCCTCAGCTTTTCATTTTAACAAGCTTATCACCCCAGGCTAAAAGAAAATTGTCTGTCGGTGCTGCCTAACATCAAGTGCAACATGGATTTTCAAAAGACCATGGGTTTGTGCTTTTGTTTTTGTGTGTCCCCCCACACCCGAATTACATCGAAAATTAAGAAAAAAAAAAAAAAAAAAATCTCTTACAACTGCAGGATGATGGAGTCTGGAGACCAGGCAGAGAAACAATTGAGGCTACCACAGTCACCTCCTCCTCCTCTTCCTCTGAGAGAAATGTCTGGCTTTAGTTTTGAAACTGGCAGCGATAAGCTGTCAGGGGCTGTGTTTTGTTTCGAGCTCATTAACATGCACATCACCTGCCACCTCTCCTTGCCTTCAGTGATTGCTTTGAAGTTGCCTTGTTGGAAGGTTTGGCTGTCATCTGCTCTTAGCCTTCTCCTCAGGCTTTCCAGATCACTTTTCTTGTTTATTAGTCATAATATTGGGCAGTAACATCATTATATTAGCAGTATGAAATACCTCTTGCGATTTTTCTGCTGCTACTCACAGCCGCCTTGAACTTCATTCATCACATGCACCCACAAGCAAGGAACCCAAGTTCTATTTTCACTTGCTGTCACTTCCCCACAACAATTCCCTCTGAGATGCCACTACATGAGTACATATTGCTCTGGACAACAGTTTTGCATACCAGCAGTAACCACTGGAGACCCAAATGAACAATAACCAAAGATAAGGTTGACACGAAGTTTTCTTGTTTTCACATAGATTTTTAGTGAGAGTGTTAGACAATTACTGCAAACTATTACTATCCACACAAGGTTTCAAAACAACCACTTAGCTTAACAAAACAGTTAAAACCAACCAACCAAACAATTCCTCCCTAACATGCCACCCCAGCAGCTCATAGTTCATTTCCACCCTTGCAAGCTTACTACCCCAAAAGAGCTGCTTTGCAAACCAGTAATGCTGATGCAACTGCAGTCCCCACCCAACAGTTGGGGAACACTGTTTCCATTCCAAAATTACTTTTTTTTTTAATAATTTTTTTCTGCAGTCTGCTCCCTTCATTGAATTTTGCTTTCCTTAAGTTGCTATTGAAGTAGCTAAGCTTTGTCAGCAAAGGCACAGACTGCCCCTGCATTTAAAAGATTTGTGCAGAAAATGTCATTAGTAAAAAAAAAGTTAGAAATAATACTATAATAAATAATTGTAATAAATAATATAAAGAATTTCCCAATTATTCTAAGTCAGATCTAGAGAAGCAGTAACATTTGTCATTCACCCAGGTAAAATGAGACACCTTGCTGTTCAGAAGCAAATAAAGCTGGCTATAATGCAACTACCTGCAAGGTGCAGCTTGATGCTTGGCTTCAAATTCAGAATACTGTTCAGGGTCAGGTAATTCATGCTGGTCTCCAAGCTGGATCCTTCTGTCAAAATTTAACTTTCACTAAGTAGCTCTAGCAAAGGACTTTACCATCATCACAGGGGGCGGGGTGGGATGGATGATGGGGGATGACAGGGTACATGGGGAGGGACAGCACAGGTTTAAGTAATGACAGCAATGGTTAAGCCTTCAAGGTAGAAGATGGGACTCTTCTGGAAAAACCCTCCCAAAAAATATTTCAGAGGAAGGAAAATACCTCTTTTGTGTTCTGTCAATGTAACTATTACAATCAGTGAAAGTGAAGCAATGGTATTTCTCAAGACACATGATTCCAGGTTCACAGAAAGTGATACTACTCTTAGTAGACAAAGCGCTTTAGCAAAAAAAACAGGTCAGGCCTTCAGGCACACAAGCTTTTCTGAAGGACTAAAATAGAGACCACAAACTTCAAATGAAGCACAGCCTGCAGACAAGCTCTGCAAGTTTAATTTGGTTTTGTTTAGCAATTATATCACAAGGAAAGCATCATCATCTGAAATTCCTGCAAGATAGAACAGACTCTTAATCTGTTTTCAGCTGCCTTCAAATGATGCTTGCTTGTTTGCTTCCTTCCCCAGGACTCAGAGGCACCACCAAAGCCCACAAACTCCACGCTGTTCCTCAAACCACAGCTACCCTAACATAACTCCAGCCCCAGTGGCACATATTACCTTCCCCTCACTCTCTCTAGCATGTACTAACTCACATGGCTGGCACTAGACAATCACGGCTTGAAGAAGAGTTAGGAAACCTGAGCGATCCAGCAAAACTGTCTCACTGACATTTTCCGTGCTCGCTCACAAGTCAGCCACTCCTTCCTGCTGCCCTGCATTTCCAGAATATTAGCCTGACAATGTCAAGTGCTCGGGAGAAACGTGAGAATGTGTGTCATATACATGTTTTGCCATTTGCTGTGTTAGACAGACAGAACTTTACAGAGCAGTTTACAGCACTTGCTAGTTTTCCCCTGACTTCCAAATTGGTTCTTGTTTGATTTACCAGAGCCCACTACTAAAACCATGCTTTGAAGACAGGGTTACCAATTTCATTTTGATACCTTGTCAGCATTACTACATCTGAATGTTTCTACGCACGTTTATTTACTCACCTTCAGAAGACTTGCACGTGTTAGTCCCCATTGTATAGACAAAGGTTTGGAAAAGTACATACCCACAATTGCAGGATATTAATTTTACTTATTAACATACAGCCATTGACACAAAATGGGTTATTACAGAAAAAAAAGTATTTGTTTACATACACAATATTTAACAAAAACTGATTTTGTTCTGCACAGCAACGGCAACTAACAACAGAAGTGCTCTTGAGTTCTCCTTAAGTTCAGCTTGTTGGCTCCCAACTTTGCAAACTGCAGAGGACTACAGGTTTTCTTTCGTTCGTGTTTTCGGGGTTTTTTTGGTCCCTCCTTTTTAAACACAGCACTCTTTACAGTTGCCAGTGAGAAAGGCAATGGTCTAAATGTTGTGCTGGAATCATAACTGATTCCAGTAAGGATAGCTGATCACATGCCCTTCATAGAAAGAACAACAACCTAAAAAACCTCAGCCAAATAACTTCCCAGTGATTAATATGCGATGGCAGCTCTTTTAAGCCTGAGGTTCTCACAGAAATCTGGACGAGACACTGACTTCTGAGTCATCTGGAAAGATGCAATGCAGCTTATGGAAATTCTTGCCTGACCTTATCTATACTGCTCTTGTTTTCTGCAGGATTCACAAATCCCCATCTAACTACTCTTTCTCAGTCTCCCATTGCTTTGCAAACTGATGGATTTGGCAACCAAATTTGGGCAAATATTCTGCAATGGTGCCCAGAGACACTCCATGGAGAGAAGTTTGGTGTAAGGCAAAGAGCTAAGTCCACCCATACGTGATGGGAGAAGCTAGCAAGGACTTAAAGGCTCTCTCAGAAACACTGTTTCTTGGCACACACCTCCTTCCCTTCCGCACTACACACTGCAGGCAGGTGGAGTATCTTCACATTGATACTCCTTGGGCTTCTGATCAGCAAGAACAAACACTGCCCGTTTTTTGTGACCTGATGGCTGGATGCAGCACTATGCATTCTTTTCCTTTTTTTTTTTTTTTTAATTCCCCTGTTATTTGGTATTTTGCATAAAAGGCAAGCCCAGACCTTGGAGCCAAGTGAACAAGCAAGGATCTCAGACTTGAAAAGCCTTGCAGCTGAGACTTGGTAGTTTAACATTGGACCTTGAGTGTACCTTCTCCAAGCATCAAAGATGAACAAGACTACTTCTAATTTATGACTTCTGCAGTCTGACACATGAACTTTGAATATCAGAATCTGGTTAAACAGAAGAAACAATACATGATGCCCTCTGGCTTTTGAACCAACAACCTGCTCCTTGTGCCACATGCCCTCACCCTCCAAGCTCTTCCAGAGCGCTCTGTTCTGGAGACCATAAGCAAACATTAAAAATCTAGTAGGAACAATTGTCATTGTTTAGCAGTCACACACCAACAAAAAGACAAATTTACACAGTGCTTGTGGTGAAGCAAGGAAACTCTTCTCCAATTACACAAGGCACTTCTGACTATAAAGAGGGCAGCAGAGGAGACACAGAAGTAACACCTTATTACCTCTCTTGGTGCAAAGCATGGGAAAAAAAAAAAAAAAAAGAATACAAAGGGGAGAGAGGTAAAAACAGTCCAGTCTCCCTTCTCTTCAGTAAATGATAAATAGATATAAGGTTGGTAGAAAGACAACAATAGTTGCTTAATGCTAAGCACTCTGTATTCATTAGGTAAGACCAAATGAGAGTGCTATATATGTATTTTTTTAAAAAGATTTTCATTTTTAAAGGATGCAGGATTAAAAGCAATATATTTATTTCTAGTTTACAGGGTTCACCTGTCTGACCATTCATGCCAGTAGAAAAGCTCAGTTGCCATGGAAAGTGAAAAATTATTTATCTAGAATGGACTTTTTTATTTCTGTCATTCAAATTTCTTTCTAGGTATTTAGTCATTACTATATACTATGCAACAACCATGTTTTAACTGGTGACCATTCATAAATATTTACTGACATGAAGAGAGCTCTAAGACAGCAATCCCATTTTGAACAGAGAGATCTTTGTGCATACCCTGTGCTTCACGGATAATACAGTGTTACTAAAAAGACTTAACATGTCTGGGCTCCTTCATTGTTTGTTGTTTTGGTTTTTAAAATTGGTTGCTTCCCTATTTGCTTCCCAGTTTGTAGGTGAAAGAGGAGATTCTGATGAGGTCTCATTACATGAGATAAAAGGAGCTACTGCCTAACATTTACGAAACTGCCAAGAAAACAAAGCCAAATCTTCAGTAAGCATCAAGTGCTACACATTCCTCCAGACACTATGCACTTAATAGGGCTCGAGGATTTATAAACACTCTCTCCGAAAACAGCCTCACTGCTTCTTGGCCCCGTCAAGCCAATTCCCTTTAAGACATCACAGTCTTTGTCAATGGAGGTAATACAAGGGTCTCTGTTGGTGCTTTGGCTCTCCTAAAGATGTGAAAAGAAAGAATGGCTTTAAAAGCATCTTTGTTTAGGTTCTGGGGGCAGAGGTAAAACCTGGCACACAAGGGATACATCTGAGCTTCACGTATGCCATGTTTTTAGGTCTTCTGGCAATAAATCTGGCAAGATGCCTTAAAGAGACAGGGATGACATCTGAAAGCAATGGTTTTTATTTGGGGAAAGAGCTGTTCAGCTTCTTTATGTGAATGCAAAGTGAGTCACTGCACAGTTATCCACTGTGGATTAATTCACTCTACAGTGAATCTGCTTGTCTATTCAGACTGAAAGGCTTAACTTGTCAGTGTTGCCATGAACAGAAGCTGTCAATAATGAATTCACAGCTGCAGGTGACACACGACTTAGAAATTCAATTAGCCAAAAAACATGTGGTAGAAGAAATGGCTTTCCTAAATGATGTCAAGGGAGATCACGGGAAAAACTGTATTTGGCATGTGGCTGTTCAGTATAACTGGGGTGAAACAGTTCAAATAAAATTTGTAAAACCATGTAAAACCATGCTCCCAGTGGCTGGGAAGAAGCGGGACGAACAACCGAATTTCTGTTGGTCTAGACCTATTCACTCTCAGGGTCATGGGAGGGCAGGAGCCTCTCCACAGCTCCTGTTTCACCAGAAACAAAAAGGAGGGCCAACCTTTCAGCTGAAGGACCCACCCCCACCCCCCCACCCGCCTTAGCCTTCCAAGATCCTTTCTTTGGGTGAATCTTTCACCTGCATGGAACATACCTCACTGGATGTTTCCTAAAAGCCAGCCCACCCCTGTTCCCCAATCAACTCTCTCACATTGTACATCCAGCACACAGGGAATATATCCATGTGTGCAAGGGAATATATCCAGGTGTACAACCACACTGTTTCTGCCTCATCACTCTCCAGGCTTTAGTACTGAAAGATCGTATCATGAAATATATGTTAATCATTGAAAGCAAACAGAATTCAGTAAATATGACAATGAAAGCCTGAAAGAAGCAGAAAATGAAGTAATGGATTTTTCGCTAGAGCTTACAGAGCCGTTATCCAAAACTCCTATGCATAGCAAAGAGCCAGAGGTCACAGCCTAAAGATACCTACCTCAAATGAGGATCATTCAGCATATTCATAAAAGGTTTCATCTATCAGCTTCAAAATGTACTAAGCATATAATTAAACCCAGGGTTTTGGTTTGTGCAAAGCCATTTCTTTCATTATATTCCATTGCCTTTTTATTATGTTCTTACTCTGCCACAGATCTAATAGCGCTCCCGCACCAGCATTGGGTAACACTACTCATACTCTGGCAGCTGTAGGATTTTTATGGGCATTTGGATTCAGAGTTATGTGCTCAATGGAAAGTGAGAAAGAAGTTTCATTCAGCATACAGCACCATAGCTAACACTGCCCTATATAAAATTATATTAAACCAGAGATACATGAGATGACACAAAAAGCATAGGGATGGGAAAAGGGGTAAAATGAAAATAGAAATGGGACCAGGAGTTGGGAGAGAACAGGGAAGTCTCATTTCTGAAAAATAAGCATGACCTCTCAAACAACAACAACAAAAAAATTGCAAAAAGTTTTAAACCCTGAAATGTCCCTTATCTTTTTGGCAATGGATAATGAAGAATGATTAATGCAGAAAGAAGGTAAGACCCTGCACTGCTTTACTTCACCTCCAGGAGTAAAATATCCGGTCAAGCAAACAATGAAATACAGACCACAATGCACTTCCTATTTTGAGGTATGATGTGCAATGTCAAACCTACTTTGAAGCAAATAAAGTCTCTCAGCATGAAAATATTTTCACAACTTCTCAACAATGTCATTTTGCCAGCTTCCTCTTGTTTTCCATCAGAAATTGCCTACCGCCATTTGCAGCTGATCAACAGCTTTTCCATGAAAAGCAGACCGCACCCACACTCTCCCTTTTTATTACAAAGGCAAAATATAATTTTAAAACTATCTCACTATCTCTCCTTGCCCAGCTGCCTTTGGTCAGCACTGTGGAATCCTACATCCCATAGGACATAGCAATATTCTCAGTGCTAACAGATAGGCACGGTAAAACTGTCAAGTGTACCTGGGAACCACGTGCCTTTGAGCTTGCTGGGAAGCTGTGCCACAAGGCAGGCAGAATCAGTGTGCTGGTCTCTTAGGAAAGCTGAAACAATGGGCTCTAAAGGGCACAGTGAAAAAGAGCATGCATTTGCTGAACAACACATGTACAACAACACTGCTCCTCCTCTCCCACTGCTTTAGCAGTGCAAGCCTCAAGCCACTTTGACCTACAGCACACATCTAAGAAATCCAAGGCTTCTGCCTCCATCACACATGACAAATTGGTCTTAGGGTCAGCAAAAACAAGATGGACTACAACAAGGAATCTTCCTGCATCAAAATAATTATAAAGGAAAGAACCACTTCTTAACTGCCTGGTTAAGAAGCAACTATAATTCCAGCCATCCCCGTCCCCTAAAGTTTCCTCATAGTCTCCTAAACAACATCCCTGCTCCTTGTGAAGCCACTGGACTTCACAGCAGGGCAAAATTCTTTCTGAAGTCTTTGGAAAAGCCTTCCCAACCACTCTGACCACTACCCTTTTGTTTTTCTCTCAAGTGAAAGCTAGAACAGACTAACCCAGCTCAACTGTGCCAGTCTCTACCACACACTGCATACGATCTCTAACCAACTCAAGATGCAGGGAGAGCTATACCAAAAAAATGCATATTCTCACAAATTTTCTTCCCTCTGGAAAGAGGGACGCTTAAGTAGTACAAGAGCAACAGCATTATGTTCTGAATTGCACCTGCTAATCTGCAATATGCTGAACTCAACCCTTGCCGCAACCAATTGAAATGTCTCAACCTGGAAAAGAGCAATCTATGAAAATGGCCAAAAGAGCAAAATAAAAGATGAAAGAGCACCTGAAGACAGAAATCCAACTGCAGGTTGAAACTGCAGATTCTAGCTAAAGATTGAAACCTAAAAACGAATAGTGTTTTGGGGTTTAAAGGGGGGCAAATGAAGAAGGTAGTGTTTTGCTCTCAAGAAAATAATACATATTAGAAAGAAGCGGTTCTCAGATGAGCAGGAATAACCAAAGGTTTACACGCAATACATTTTGGTCTTTGGATCAACTGCCATCTCTTCACTGCAACAACTGCAGCTTCTCACCCCATGTCTTTTGCAACATCCCTTTCAGTCCTTGGCAGAGAAAGGACAAGTGAAGTGACTAGAACGAAAGTGTGCTCAAGCTTATTGCCCTTCTGTTGATAAGAACACATACACAGCAGAGTTCTGCTCGTTTTGCTCATAGTTGGGACAAGAAAGAGGGTATCATCTTTGCTTGAATGCAAAATTTTACAGAACTTTTAGGATCTTGCTATCGTTGGGAATTCCACCACTGCACTAAATTTAACTTTTCAGAACTTGCTCAAAAGGCATTTCATGAAGCAGGAGACAGAACAGTGTCGTGCTTCCCAAGGAAGCTAGGCTAAATCCATCTGGCAGAAATCTACAGGATATTTTTTGTTCACATTAATACTTTCCTGAGGGTCTACAGTGAGATCTTACATACTCACTTAGGAGAACCCTGTGGTGTTTGCAGTCACTTACACAAAGCCCCAAAACCTTCAACCTATTAGTAAGAACTCACAGAACTCACTGCACAGTCAGCCGTCCCAATACTCAGTGAGGATTTGGCACTTCTACCCACCAGGCACTCAGATTGAGTACTGACACTCTGCATGTACTAACTGCAGGTGCATCACCACTTGATCTTCTCAGCATATCAAATCCCCCTTCTCCTTTTCAACAATCTTTATAAGCAAAACAAAAATTATAGCAACAGAAGCAGTCTCTCTAACCATAAAACCTGCTGCAGCCTCACTGAGAAAACCAAAGAATCATGGCAAGCGTTGTATTTTCACCATCTGAAAATGGTATCTCACCCACGTCAGCAAAATCCAACCTTAAAATGTACCTTCTAAACACGACAACATGTGCACAGCCATCATTGCTTCTGGTAGTCTCTGCCCTTTGATGACCTGTTCTCCCGCAGCTGAATGTACCTTGCTGGCAACAAAGCCCATCAACAACTGCACTCACCTCTACGGGCTCAGAAGGGATTTCCAGTTTGGATAGTTTGGCTTTGGCATTTGCCTTCAAATCTGAGATTTTTTCATAGGGTTCTCCATGGTATTCCTCCAGAAGAGGTTTGAGCTCTGGTGATTCAACTGGTGCCTGATCTTGGCCATCCATTGGTCTGACATAGGCAGTTGGTTTCTGCTGCATTGCACTGGTTTTTGATGGCAAAGGTGGGGGAAAAGTCTGAGAAGAAGGCTGAGTGGTGCTGGTCAGGTTAATGGCTGAGCTGTCCCGACTTTCCTTCTCCTGTG
Organism: Phaethon lepturus; assembly: GCF_000687285.1. NCBI lineage: Eukaryota > Metazoa > Chordata > Aves > Phaethontiformes > Phaethontidae > Phaethon > Phaethon lepturus. Next base: position 5,024 of record NW_010565493.1, on the reverse strand, counting down.
ATCCTGTCACTAGGTCCTGAGATGATTTTGTTTGACTGTAGGTCGGCCCATGACTTTTGCTGATGTTCTGTGACCTGGAATTGTTATGCTGGCTGGAATGTACAGGTGACAGGGGTGCCACTGGAGAAGACAAAGATGACAGCAACGGAGAAAGCGCCAAAAGGGAGGGCTGCAGTTCATTAGCACGACCTTCACCAACCACACGCCTGTCATTTCTCTTGTGGTGAAAACCTGCGTGACTTTCCTGGCCACCACGATCATGTTCTTGACCTTGGCTCTGACCATTGGATAAGCTGTGACTCTTGGTGTGCAAACCTGAAGCTGGTTCTGTTCTTGATTGTGCCTTTTGGTAGTGAATGGAGTGGCTTGGAGGGGGAGGAGCTACAACCATAGGTCCCATGGGTGGATGGCGGGTTGTGCAGTGGAATGAAGATGGTAATGTATGGCTGGTCTTTTCAGGGAAGTATGGGCGATCAGGCTTTCCTTGTGGGATCGGAGGAGCAACACTTTTTGGAATCCCTATGAGATTCTGATGGGATTTGTTGCTGATGAGCTCCTTGACCTCCTCATAATTGCCCAGCGTGTTCTGAATTCGGCTTGACAACTCATCTTCTTTATTAGTCTGCAACAGAAGAATAGAGAGGGGGAAATTTAAAAAGCATGGACCACCCCACCCCAGGAGATCCAGCTCAAGAATATATATTCTTCGGGATCTTATTTTAATCACCATGCATCACCGTGAGTGAAGTTATGCAAGTTCATCTTGATCTTGTGTGTACTCTCTCCAAAGAGTTCTAGTTCTTCTAGAGAGTATTAGTTCTTCTAAGCCAAGACTGCATGTGGGCCTGCAGTCTTCAGGAACACTAACATCAGACCAGTTTGTTTGAACCACGCTGCAGACAGGCAGCCAAGCTGCCCTTCAGCACTCTCCCTCAAACTCCAAGACTACAGGAGGCCCCTAAGCGAATCTGCCCAACCCAAATGCTGCACTTGCACCATCTACAGAGCTTTAAGCACATATAGTCTGATGGCTTAAGTTAAGCCAATGGGAAGATGCTATGTTTGCACGTATCATGCTCAAGTCTACTATACCGTATGCAGAGGCCACAGCTCTCCTCTTCCATCCCAACCCTCTTTCCTCCTCTCCTTCCACCATACCACCCCCCCGCCATTACCTTGTAGGGTTCTGCAAAGAGGGGAGTCTTCTCAGGGAACTTGTCTTTCTGCTGCAGAGCCTCCTGATTCCGTCTCTCTTTCTCTCGAATACGCAGCAAGTTTCTGTCCTCGTTGTACAAGCTTTAGGAAACAGCGAAAGAAAGGATGGTTAACACTTTACACCGGTGCTATCAAATATGTACTTTGTGCAGAAACTGTGGTTTTCAGACAATAGTATACGTCCAACATGAAACTAATTTTGAAATCCACGGGGTAGTTACAGCTGACAAATCAGTTATGTCAAGTATTTGCCATACCGCATAATATAACATACAAGGTACAGCATGCATCCTTCTCATCTCTCATCCTTCTACTCCTTATATCATACATCAAGAAGGGTGAGAAAACTATCCATCCATTTAATTGTTAAACACAGATTGAGAAGTCAACACAGGTGATAAGCACATGAGCTGGCAAATCCAGTTGCAATGATGGATGTGAAAACTACCATTCTCATTCTCCTCCAGACTTCCACCCCAACTGTTCACCTGAGAGTAAAAAAGAATCCACTACTTTGAAGGTGTTGCCACTTTCAGAGATTGAATTTTGCCTACTTCGTAAACAGGCTTGAAAACTTACTCTCTACTTTAAACAGACATTTGGAAAGCTGCTTACCTGCCAAACCACGTAGTGGCATTTAAAGCAATCATGTAAATGTATTTAAAAAGAAGTTCTCAGAAATTTGGAAGACATCAGGTTGAATGCCCCTGTTCCTCCTCAACCACATACACATGCACTCAATTCCACCAGTGCCACATCAAAACAGCAATAAAGCTGTGTCACATGCACAGCAGGATGACTTCATGGAAAACCTTTAAAGTACACCTCCTCTGTGAAATTCTACTGCAAAATAAGGAAATCTATTGCTCTAATATTTATGGACATTTGGGAAGAAAAACCATGCAGGCACAGTACGTGGATGCAGGTCTTTCTCTCCTATTGTGCTACTGCATACGTACAATTCCTGTATTCTTCTTAGTACACTCAACTTCTCAAGTGTCCCAGTTTGGAAGGGAAGAACCTTGTCTTCCCCACCACTGATTTGTTCTCAAATACCACACCAATATTCATCCCTAAAGGGGAGGTAGAGGACTGGCTTTGCTGCAACAGTTAACCAAGAGCTCTGACTACTGCAGAGGCGGTATCCTGACTCCATGTGAGCTCTGGAAAATGATGCTGTCTGATGGCAAATTTCCATATATGGAACTGCAGCAAGGATGTACTTGTGCCACTAAGACAGAAAAACACATATTCAGGGGTTAGACTATGCACATTTAAAATAGTTTCCAACTTTGTTAGTGCTGAATTGTTTCCAAACATAGCAAAATAGAAGTTTCCAGTAAGCCTGATGTACCCCACTTCTGCAAACAATGCAAGCAATTTTAAAAATTAGAAAAAAACCAACCACACAGATCACCAATTCAGTAAATATGTACAATCATTCTGTTACAAGCAATATGTAATAGAAGCATTTCCTCTGTGCATCTGATGTCATTTTGCAAGTGAGCAATTTCATATCTATAATCAGTTAGTTGGTCAGTTGCCCTGCGTGTGCCAGGAAAGCTTTGTGCAGCCAGATATGGGAGATAGCAACTGCAGAAGACAAAAAATTGAGAGGAATTATAGGGCAAACTAGAAGCAATCTTGGCTACATCTACTACTTGAAATTGTATGCGTGCAAATGATTTTTTTAAGTGAATGCATTTCAAGTAGACAACATTTTTTAAACATATCTGTTCAAGTTAGCTGGAAAATTCTTCCTGAATGAAACACCATTTTCCAAACATTCCAGGAAGTAAAAACTTATTCTGTAAATATCCTTTATATAAACTTCAAAAAAAACTCGCTTAACAGCAAGCATGAAAAAAACCACAAAAGATGGTTTTAACAGCTAAGACGCTGGCTTTTAGCATGAAGGAGACCTCTGAAACCTCTTCACCAATGTGACACCATGGCCCAGTTTCAGGAACACTGACATCAACTGTAGAACAAAGTTTTGGGTTTTTTTTCATGAGAGTGATTTAACCTGGATCAATCAGCTACTTTTCCCCCACTGGTCCCCAGCCTATTTCCCCTGTGGCTGCACAAGCACTCAAGCCAACAGTAGGGACGACAAAGGAACAAAAACGCTGGCCTTGGTGGCAAGTCCTCATTTCTTGCCATTTCCCAACCTCTTTGCCTTGCAGTCAATACCTTCCCTTAACAAATTATACGACTCTTTTGCAAGGAGCTCTTCTGACGTGTTTGGACTGATGAAGACTCTTACTGCAACCAGGTGCTCAGCTCCATCTCTCCCACACCCACTTTGACTTTTCCCTTTTGAAAGCTACCACCAAGTATCTTTTTGAGCCTAACGATAGCATTCAGAGCAATGCCGAAGATACAAAAGGACAATTTTAAGTTGTGCTCCTTCAGCTGTTTTCCCAGTCATGTTTTTCCCTGTCAGTTCTTCTGCCATAATTTTCATCATCCAATAGACAGAGGGACATAGAGGAAATTAAGACACAAAGGGGACCTACTTTTTACAAGTGTTACAGCTGTGTTAAAAAGAGCAAAGCTCCTTCTTCCACTTCGTGTCTTTTGATACACGTACATGTTTTGGTCTGCACAATGCTGCTGACACTCAGTCCAACCTGTCATTTCTGTCTTGATCCACACCATGAGTGCCAAGCACTCAGACCTACACAGTACTTTTTAATACAACTGCAACATTAAATATACATACTTGGTTTTGTTTGTTTTCTCCCTAATACTTATTAAACTGCTCATGGCATTGACTGAGTACACACCACACACAGATAGTATGCTAGCTTTCCCCAAAACAGATTTTGCTACTGCGATTCACAGATTGTTGCAGCACTTCAGATCCAGGCCTCCCAGAGACAAGCTGTTGACCTGGCACAGCTCTTTGCTGAAGCCCAAGATGATAAGAAATGAAAGCGGTTTAAAACACGCATCTAAACAATACATAAGGACAAAAGTCACAGCCAATTCATCTCTTTTTAAAAATGAGCCAATCTCATTTTATCTTCCCAGGTAAGATATTGTTTGCCTTTTCCAGAGGTGACAAAGACAGGCACAAAAGCCATGAGGTTGAACACAAGTCTCTTGGGGAACACTGTCAAGACTAAAAGAGTAACTTCTCTTCTAACAGACCTGTTCCCAACCTAACAACCCCAGTTACCTTTCAAAAACTCCAACGTCACTACTAGAGCATAACACATCACTTTAGGATCTGCATTGTTATTTAGTATGGCACATGCAGTAGTATTTGAATACTTGAGACTTTTCAAGGTGCACTACTGTAGTAGTGGCCATTCCTGTAAATCACTGAGGGCTTTGAGTAACAGCCTCCACATGCTACTACAGTCAAGCATCCTATCTTGTGATGACTTCACTACCCCCTGCTTGTCTAGCTTTCAACAATAAACTAAAATTTGATCCCTGATCAGCTTCTTCACATAGATTTTATTAGCAAGGAGATGACCCACTTAGTGGATGAGGGAAAGGCTGTGGATGTTGTCTATCTGGACTTTAGTAAAGCCTTTGACAGTGTCTCCCACAGCATTCTCCTAGAGAAACTGGTGGCTCACGGCTTAGATGGGTGTACTCTTTGCTGGGTAAAGAACTGGCTGGATGGCCAAGCCCAGAGAGTTGTGGTGAATGGCGTTAAATCCAGTTGGTGGCCAGTCACAAGTGGTGTTCCCCAGGGCTCGGTTCTGGGGCCAAGTCTTGTTCAATATCTTTGTCAATGAACTGGATGAGGGGATCGAGTGCCCCTTCAGTAAGTTTGCAGACGACACCAAGTT
>NW_010565492.1:40552-40755 GCF_000687285.1 Phaethon lepturus | reverse complement strand
CTCCTCCTCCTCCTCCTCCACCACCTCCTGTGCCGAGACAGAGAAAGGGAAGGGAGGAGGCGCCGGGCCTGGGTCTCCCGCACCGAGCCGCCGCGGCACAACATGGAGGAGCTGGTGGTGGAGGTGCGGGGCTCCAACGGGGCCTTCTACAAGGTACCGGGTGCTCGCGGCTGGGTCGGGCTGGGGCCCCGGGGGGGGGGGGG